>NC_092416.1:7487002-7579502 GCF_040894005.1 Engystomops pustulosus | reverse complement strand
TATATAGATAGATAGATAGATAGATAGATAGGAGATAGATAGATAGATAGATAGGAGATAGATAGATAGATAGATAGATAGATAGATAGATAGGAGATAGATAGATAGATAGATAGATAGGAGATAGATAGATAGGAGATAGATAGATAGATAGATAGATAGATAGATATATAGATAGATAGATAGATAGGAGATAGATAGATAGATAGATAGATAGGAGATAGATAGATAGATAGATAGATAGATAGATAGGAGATAGATAGATAGATAGATAGAAGACAGATAGATAGATAGATAGATAGATAGGAGATAGATAGATAGATAGATAGATAGATAGATAGATAGATAGATAGATAGATAGGTAGGAGATAGATAGATAGATAGATAGGAGATAGATAGATATGAGATAGATAGATAGATAGATAGATAGATAGATAGATAGATAGGAGATAGATAGATAGGAGATAGATAGATAGATAGATAGATAGATAGATAGATAGGAGATAGATAGATAGATAGATAGGAGATAGATAGATAGATAGATAGATAGATAGATAGATAGATAGATAGATAGATAGGAGATAGATAGATAGATAGATAGGAGATAGATAGATAGGAGATAGATAGATAGATAGATAGATATATAGATAGATAGATAGGAGATAGATAGATAGATAGATAGATAGATAGATAGGAGATAGATAGATAGATAGATAGATAGATAGATAGATAGAAGATAGATAGATAGATAGATAGATAGATAGATAGGAGATAGATAGATAGATAGATAGATAGATAGGAGATAGATAGATAGATAGATAGATAGATAGATAGATAGATAGATAGATAGGAGATAGATAGATAGATAGATAGATAGGAGATAGATAGATAGATAGATAGATAGATAGATAGGAGATAGATAGATAGATAGATAGATATATAGATAGATAGATAGGAGATAGATAGATAGATAGATAGAAAAATAGAAAAATAGCAGCACAGTCCCAGCGAATAATAGGAAATATTGGGCCACATTTATCACTTTTGTGCGCCTAAGTGTAGTAGTTGCGCCTAAATTCTGTCGCACTGTTTTGCTAGAATTATCACAAGCTACAACCATCTGTGATAAGTGTATTTTCTGCCTCTTATTAATCACTTTAGTTTAGGCGCAGTTTAGGCGCAATGTTAGATTCGGGCACTTACATGTCATCCTGCTACAAGCTCCTCTCTGCTTCTCCCACATCCCAGAATGAAGATAACACTCACAGCAGCACCCAGGTGTGTGACACCCTGCACCCAGTGACCTCCTCAGCAGCACCCAGGTGTGTGACACCCTGCACCCAGTGACCTCCTCAGCAGCACCCAGGTGTGTGACACCCTGCACCCAGTGACCTCCTCAGCAGCACCCAGGTGTGTGACACCCAGCACCCAGTGACCTCCTCAGCAGCACCCAGGTGTGTGACACTCAGCACCCAGTGACCTCCTCAGCAGGGGCTTCTCCTGGAGGGGATCCCCCAGTGCTGGTCTCCTGCTGCCCCCTGTAATTCTGCACAGTATCCCCCTCAGATACTGTGCAGAATTACATGGAGGACACTTGTTTGTAGTATCTGCAAAATTCTGCAAACTTGTGCAAACTTCTCTTGCTCTTGCTTTGAGCTCAGGTTTTGCAGAATATTTTGTAAATAGAAAGTGATGAAGTGTAAATAGTCTGCAGCTCCTGTCTGTAATGTATCTCATGTATCTATTATATGTTCCAGTGTCTGTAATGTATCTATTATATGTTCTAGTGTCTGTAATGTATCTCATGTATCTAGTATATGTTCTAGTGTCTGGCTGAGCTCTGCTGCTAGAAATGAGCTCTTCTGCAAAGGGGCTCAGTGCTTTCTTCTCAGATAACACTACCTTCGAGCTGGAGTGTTTTTGCGCCCGTTTTTGCGCCTAAATGCAAAAGTCGCACATGATGAATATCATTAGGCGCAGCAAAACATCTGGAATTGAACGATAGATGAGGGAAAGGTGGTTATTTTAGCTGCGCGGCTAATTTGACGTTTAATCGCAAAAATGGCGCAAAAACGGTGCGCCTAAACGAAAAGGCGCAAAAACAACAGAAAAAACAAGTGATAAATGTGGCCCATTGGGTGCTATCCTTAACTCTCACCAGTCAGAGTCCAATGGATATACAGCAAAGAAAACGGCAGCACTCCAAAAATGTGAAAAAACAAACTTGGTGTTTATTCCACCTCCCGCAACGTTTCGGCTGTATTCAGCCTTTGTCAAGATAGATAGATAGATAGATAGATAGATAGATAGATAGATAGATAGGAGATAGATAGATAGATAGATAGATAGATAGATAGATAGATAGGAGATAGATAGATAGATAGATAGATAGATAGATAGATAGGAGATAGATAGATAGATAGATAGGAGATAGATAGATAGATAGATAGATAGATAGATAGATAGATAGATAGATAGATAGATAGGAGATAGATAGATAGATAGATAGATAGATAGATAGGAGATAGATAGATAGATAGATAGATAGATAGATAGATAGATAGGAGATAGATAGGAGATAGATAGATAGATAGGAGATAGATAGATAGATAGATAGATAGGAGATAGATAGATAGATAGATAGATAGATAGATAGATAGATAGATAGATAGATAGATAGATAGATAGGAGATAGATAGATAGATAGATAGTAGATAGATAGATAGATATTAGATGGATGGATCTGGGGGACTATACATCTTTGTATTGAAAAACCTAAAGAATGTTGAAGCAGCCAAACAATGTATCATCTTATTCCCCCAAGTATCTGGCGGATTCTTCGGCTGCTGCTTCATCACTTTGTACATTTTGGATATTGATGTGGACGGGTCCGGCCTTTCCACTAACATCAGACGCTCCAAACTATTACTAATCTTTTATGTGGACATTTATACATTTCATATCTATTTATATATTTATCCATCTACAGACACTTATTATGTCCCATTGTTACCCCCTAGTATTATATCTCCATCCATCCATCTATATATCTCCATCCATCTATATATCTCCATCCATCCATCTATATATCTCCATCCATCTATATATCTCCATCCATCTATATATCTATATATCTCCATCCATCCATCCATCTATATATCTCCATCCATCCATCCATCCATCCATCCATCTATATATATATATCTCCATCCATCTATATACCTCCATCCATCTGTATATCTCCATCCATCCATCTATATATCTCCATCCATCCATCTATATATCTCCATCCATCTATATATATATATCTCCATCCATCCATCCATCCATCCATCCATCCATCTATATACCTCCATCCATCCATCTATATATATATCTCCATCCATCTATATATCTATATATATCTCCATCCATCTATCTATATATCTATATATATCTCCATCCATCTATCTATATATCTATATATATCTCCATCCATCTATCTATATATCTCTCATATCCATCTATCTGTATATATATCTATATCTCCATCCATCCATCTATACATCTATATATCTCCATCCATCTATCTGTATATTTCTCCATCTTTCTGTTTCTTTCCTGTCTACAGTTTTTTTTACTTTCTACCAATTTAGATGGAAATAGAAAACCCCATGGAAGGAAGGAAAGTGATGCCAGGAACCCCTCCCCTCCCCCTGATACTGACCTTGTATATGGAGGATATTTTGGTTTGGGGTCGGGGACACTGGGGGTTTGGGTTGGGACGTCTGTGCCTTGTGTTATGTAATTAACCCTTTATTGACGTCTATGAGACACAATGATACCTGTCACCTATGTAGCACAATGCGGGTGTAACCCATCACCTTGTGTGTAGCGTCACCTCCCCCAGCACCCGCCACATGTTACCAGGACACATCCACAAACCAAAGCAGCCGGGATGTAGACGCAGTGACCCGGTACCGACAGAACACAAACCGCTCACCAACTACCTACCAGATGTATCTACATCTCATGTTATCTCCAGTCTATTATTAGATCTTATATTTCCATCGATCTCTCTCCGCTCACTATACAGGTCTATGTGGCGGATTATCCGGATACACATCTTCTATCCGCTCTCCATGTGATTGTTCCGGGCATCTACATATGAAGTGTCCGGGGTCTCCGGGGGATGTGCCGGGGGCTTCTCCTGCTGCTGGACGTGTCATATACTACACTACAGAGGATGATGGGATTACACCCGCATTGTTCTACATAGGAGACATCTATACATTGTGTATCATTCAGCTTTAACGAGATAAGGGAGAGACATACTGTACCCAATACGGCCAGCTTCCATTACACGCAACTGCGACACGCATTCAAAGCCCAATTCGGCTCCTTCAGCCTGACAGTGAAATTCTCCAAACTAGAGACTCTGATGAGTACCCCAGACCTCCCTAAGCCACTCACTCAGTGCTATGCTCTCCTACAAGAGCAAAAGTCCAGACCGTTTGATAGAGCCTGTGAACGCTGGAGTCAGGATATCCCTGACCTGTCAGATGATGACTGGAGGGAGGTCGAACTGTCCTACTTCACATCTGTAGTGAGTGCGAGGGACTTCCTGATCCAATCTAAATTCCTCCATAGAGTATACTTCACCCCTGCTAGACTATTTCGCATGGGAGCAATGCCTAATGATCTTTGCTTTCGCTGTCAGGCTGAAGTCGGATCCTTCCTGCATTGTGTCTGGTCCTGCCCTAGGGTCCATGTCTTCTGGTCCGAAGTGCTGGAGTTCCTTAATTTACACTTTGATTTCCCACGCTTACTATCTCCCTCTGTGTGTCTCCTCGGCATCATAAATGAAGTTGTCAATGGCCACTATGACAAAATTTTCTTTAGGTTTGTCCTATACTACGCCCGAAAAGTGGTGGTGATGACCTGGAAGGACCAGGAGCCCCCTCCATTAAAAAGATGGATACTACTCATTAATAGTGTCATTCCCCACTACCGGTCCCTGTATACCAACAGGAAGTGTCCCCAGAAGTTTGACCGCATCTGGTCCAGATGGTGCGCGACTCCCCATACAGCCTTATAATCACATGTGATTTATATTCCTCTCCATGATGAAGGAGACTGAGCGTGCTGGTGTGTGTGTGTGTGTGTGACTGATTGTCTACGTGTCAATAGTTATTTGTGTTGTATCAAGATGTCTGGCTGCAGTATCCTGCTGTTATCTACTATGTAATATCCCTCAGGTAGTTTTGAAACGCAGTAAGAACCTGACTGTTACCATGGCTGTTATATAATAATCCTGTATTGGGGGGAAGGAAATATGTGACAGACAATCTTGATTTCTGGTTTTGTTTATTATGTTTGTATAAAAATTCAAAAACTGCAAAAATAAATACTTTTAAAAAAATACATTGTGTATCATAGATAATTCTATAAGGTCCATTATATAATCACATTCACCCCCCGGAGGAGACAAGATTATTACTCAGGTCTTTATGTCTCTCATTATCAGTGACCGGGATGTATCTAGATGGAGAGATATAATATATAATATGTACCGAGAGATAATATCCAATAGTGAGACGCGTCCTGCAGGAGGAGGGACATGGGGGCAGGAGATCATTTCATAGATAGATAGATAGATAGGAGATAGATAGATAGATAGATAGATAGATAGGAGATAGATGGGAGATAGATAGAAGATATGTGATATATAGGAGATAGATAGGAGATAGATAGATAGATAGGAGATAGATAGATAGATAGATAGATAGATAGATAGGAGATAGATAGATAGATAGATAGATAGATAGGAGATAGATAGATAGATAGATAGATAGGAGATAGATAGATAGATAGATAGATAGATAGATAGGAGATAGATAGATAGATAGATAGATAGGAGATAGATAGATAGATAGATAGATAGATAGATAGATAGATAGGAGATAGATAGATAGGAGATAGATGGATAGATAGATAGATAGATAGATAGGAGATAGATAGATAGATAGATAGATAGGAGATAGATAGATAGATAGGAGATGGAGATGGTTAGATAGAAGATCCATCCTGCTGCGGGAAGAGGAAACCACAATGGACACAGCCGCACAAGATGTCATTGCCACAGACTGGGACACGTGTGACACCAGGGACTGATATCAATATAGATTCTTAGATATGAGATAGACAGGAAATATATATAATAGATACATTGTATCCGCTGCCCCCCCCCCCCCCCTGCTCCTTCTTAGGAGACTGTTCACACTGAGTGACACCAGAGAGACACCAGGGAAATGAATAGATGGACGGGGAAGGTTTTGTATATGGGGGAATGAATCTACACGTTGTCACTTTTCTAAGTTGTTTTGCTCCTATTTCTCGTATTATTCCATTGGATCCTTTGGATCATGTCCTGGATAGCGGCCGCCGGTCCTGGAGCCGCTTCTCTCCGATTTTTGATAGATATGATGTAGATAGATATTAGTTAGATATAGGATAATACAGTATATAGCAGACAGGTGAGTCTCCAGTCCTGGGGGGGAGGGGGGCAGGGGTTGTGGGGACCCTGTAGGGTGGGATATTGTGGGCGGGGCATGTGGTCAGCGAATAGACATGTGATATGTAAATGAGATGACACCGTCTAGGCCCCGCCCTCTGCCCCCTGCCCTGATATAAGCCGGCTCCTGCCTCCCTCCTCCCTCACTCCTGGTGAAGACCCTGCACAGCGCACACCTACCTCCACCATCACCTGTAAGGTAAGTGACCCCCAGGCACCTCAGGTCTCACTGCAGACCATGGAAGGTTCTCTACAGGTTTTATCTATTTCTTATACTTTACTTTCTTACTTTTGGAGCTTTAGCTTTTCCCTTATTTGTCTGTAATGAGGATCTTTCCTTCTTCTCTCACATCCATCATCATCTCATCATCATCTTATCTCTGCTTTCCTCTATTTTACTTTCTTACATGTGATTTATATTATAAGTTGTAAGTAAATGAATCTCATCTCCATCTCTATGGGGGTCATTTATCATTTCTTTTTCCCTTGTGGTTTGTGTTTTTGCCCCTTTTTGCTGTGTATTGGCTGTTTTGCGCCTATTTTGTGCTTTTTTTTGGAATGTTACCCCTCAGTTCGCCGCGTGTTGTTGTGTTCCATTTGTTATTACTTTGCGCCCGATTTATAGATGTTTCCACCTGTTTATTATACTCCTGCGCCTACATGGCCGCAAATAATTGGGCAATGACTCGCCAGTCCTGACCACGTTTAGGAAAGGCAATGGAGGGATTTGTGCAACAAATTGCATCTTTTTTCAAATTTGGCCCAATAAGGCTAAAAAAAACTGCATTTCACAAAGAGCCAAAACGACAAAGACAAATGAGGTGCAAAAAATAGACTGACAACTAATGACCCCCAATCTCCTATCTTTCCATATATCCATCTATCCCTACATCTCATATGGAAGGGGAACAACATTTTTATGTTCCTTTTTATTTCTATTTGGGTTTCTTAATTTCATTCATTTAAATTTTATAATCTGTACATCTCATCTCTCTCCATCCATTATCTCTCTCCTATCTATCTATCTATCTATCTATCTATCTATCTATCTATCTCCTATCTATCTATCTATCTATCTATCTATCTATCTATCTATCTCCTATCTATCTATCTATCTCCTATCTATCTATCTATCTATTTATCTATTTATCTCATCTATATCTGTCTCTCTGTATCTCAGTCTTGGTGCGGCTCTAGTATCGGGCCTGGGCTCTCGCTCTAGTATCGTGCCTGGGCTCTCGCTCTAGTATCGGGCCTGGGCTCTCGCTCTACTATCGGGGTTTGGGCTCTCGCTCTACTATCGGGGTTTGGGCTCTCACTCTACTATTGGGTTTGGGCTCTCGCACTACTATTGGGTTTGAACTCTCGCACTACTATTGGGTTTGGGCTCTCGCTCTACTATTGGGTTTGAACTCTCGCTCTAGTATCGGGCCTGGGCTCTCGCTCTACTATTGGGGTTGGGCTCTCGCTCTACTATTGGGTTTGAACTCTCGCTCTAGTATCGGGCCTGGGCTCTCGCTCTACTACTGGGGTTGGGCTCTCGCTCTACTATTGGGGTTGGGCTCTCGCTCTACTATTGGGGTTGGGCTCTCGCTCTACTATTGGGGTTGGGCTCTCGCTCTACTATTGGGGTTGGGCTCTCGCTCTACTATTGGGGTTGGGCTCTCGCTCTACTATTGGGGTTGGGCTCTCGCTCTACTATTGGGGTTGGGCTCTCGCTCTACTATTGGGGTTGGGCTCTCGCTCTACTATTGGGGTTGGGCTCTCGCTCTACTATTGGGGTTGGGCTCTCGCTCTACTATTGGGGTTTGGGCTCTCGCTCTACTATTGGGGTTGGGTTCTCGCTCTACTATTGGGGTTGGGCTCTTGCTCTAGTATCGTCCTGGGCTCTCGCTCTAGTATCGGGCCTGGGCTCTCGCTCTACTATTGGGTTTGAACTCTCGCACTACTATTGGGTTTGGGCTCTCGCTCTACTATTGGGTTTGAACTCTCGCTCTAGTATCGGGCCTGGGCTCTCGCTCTACTATTGGGGTTGGGCTCTCGCTCTACTATTGGGTTTGAACTCTCGCTCTAGTATCGGGCCTGGGCTCTCGCTCTACTACTGGGGTTGGGCTCTCGCTCTACTATTGGGGTTGGGCTCTCGCTCTACTATTGGGGTTGGGCTCTCGCTCTACTATTGGGTTTGAACTCTCGCTCTAGTATCGGGCCTGGGCTCTCGCTCTACTATTGGGGTTGGGCTCTCGCTCTACTATTGGGTTTGAACTCTCGCTCTAGTATCGGGCCTGGGCTCTCGCTCTACTACTGGGGTTGGGCTCTCGCTCTACTATTGGGGTTGGGCTCTCGCTCTACTATTGGGGTTGGGCTCTCGCTCTACTATTGGGGTTGGGCTCTCGCTCTACTATTGGGGTTGGGCTCTCGCTCTACTATTGGGGTTGGGCTCTCGCTCTACTATTGGGGTTGGGCTCTCGCTCTACTATTGGGGTTGGGCTCTCGCTCTACTATTGGGGTTGGGCTCTCGCTCTACTATTGGGGTTGGGCTCTCGCTCTACTATTGGGTTGGGCTCTCGCTCTACTATTGGGGTTTGGGCTCTCGCTCTACTATTGGGGTTGGGTTCTCGCTCTACTATTGGGGTTGGGCTCTCGCTCTAGTATCAGGCCTGGGCTCTCGCTCTACTATTGGGGTTGGGCTCTCGCTCTACTATTGGGTTTGAACTCTCGCTCTAGTATCGGGCCTGGGCTCTCACTCTACTATCGGGGTTTGGGCTCTCGCACTACTATTGGGTTTGAACTCTCGCACTACTATTGGGTTTGGGCTCTCGCTCTACTATTGGGTTTGAACTCTCGCTCTAGTATCGGGCCTGGGCTCTCGCTCTACTATTGGGGTTGGGCTCTCGCTCTACTATTGGGTTTGAACTCTCGCTCTAGTATCGGGCCTGGGCTCTCGCTCTACTACTGGGGTTGGGCTCTCGCTCTACTACTGGGGTTGGGCTCTCGCTCTACTATTGGGGTTGGGCTCTCGCTCTACTATTGGGGTTGGGCTCTCGCTCTACTATTGGGGTTGGGCTCTCGCTCTACTATTGGGGTTGGGCTCTCGCTCTACTATTGGGGTTGGGCTCTCGCTCTACTATTGGGGTTGGGCTCTCGCTCTACTATTGGGGTTGGGCTCTCGCTCTACTATTGGGGTTTGGGCTCTCGCTCTACTATTGGGGTTGGGTTCTCGCTCTACTATTGGGGTTGGGCTCTCGCTCTACTATTGGGGTTGGGCTCTCGCTCTCTGGCTGTCTATTTCTCTTTGTATAGAGGAGCTCGGGGTCTTTCCTGTATCCGGTCTTGTTGCTGCTCTTCCCATATCTCCTCCATCTTTCTAACTCCCCCACCCCCCCCCCACTATCTTATAGAGATTTATTTTTCTTACTAAAAGTTGACCTGTTCTTGTTTCCTCCCATAGATATAATGGCCTCATATACATTCGTCCCCCTGGAGATGAGAGAGGAGCTGATGGCCGGGGTTGGTTATATTAAGACTCTGGCCAACAGATTCCAAAAACTGGACCCAATGAAGATCAATATATTCGGAGACAAGGTCTTAGAAATACTTTCCAAAAAATACACTGGACACTGGTACCCGGAGAAGCCAATGAGAGGTCAGGCCTACAGGTAACGCACTGCTCTGATATGTGGTAACATCATTCCAGAATTGATCCATCAGAATCTCCCATTTAGATCAGTTATCAAAATTCCTAAATCAGTAATTTGCCTAAAAGTTTCCCTCACTTGCTCATTGAATAAATGGAATAATTCCCGGTATATGAGCAGCAGCGTCCAGGAAAATACTACAAATGGTTTTCTGACTGATCTCTGACAATGTCATCCTGCTCCATAGTCGCTTCTAGAGAATTTCCTACATTGGGTTTTGGCATTTTCAAAAATTCTCCAATGTTTTTATATTGTTCCATTATAATTCTTTTTAGTAATCCCAGTTTTGTCTACTGGACATAATTCGAAAAATTCCAACATTGATCCATCAGCTTCTCACATAAATGACTCCATTGTTCTATTGGGAGATGTTTTATATCCATGTCCAGGTGTAGAATATTTCTGTATTTCAGCATTTTGCCATTTATTTTCCTCATTACTTTGTATGTCCATAAATTTCCCACCATCACATCTTTCGATAACTCCATATAGATGTATCCGGATATCTAGAAAACCCATCATGGATCCTCATCTCTAGACGACCTCATGCAGGTCCATCAGGATCTTCTCTCTAACGTGTAATATTTGCCTATTTCAGGTGTATCCGGGTGAACAGACATGACCGGGAGGAGACCATCCTGGAGGCCTGTGCCCATAGTGGCCTCAGCTACCAGGACCTGGCCCTCCCCAAGGAGATGACCCTGTGGATCGATCCCTATGAGGTCTCCTGCCGGTGAGTTGTCCCTCCTCCTGTAATACTCAGTAGGGCTGGTGGTGGATGTTTCCGGTACCAATGACCGTGTCTCACATTTCTTTCTATGGACAGATTGGGTGAGGATAATTATCCTTATACAGTAGCGAGCTTCCACCCAAAGAAGCCGCGTCTTCCCGATCGAGCAGGAGAGGAGAAGGTGTCATCTGGACCCGGTCCTGTCACTTCCTCCACCCCACCACCAGAAGATGGCGGCGCCACAGTCCCATCATCACCGAGTCTGAGTGGGGAAGACAGCGGTATAGAGGATGGGACTACTACCCCCACCAGACCAGGGAGCCGCAATGTGGACGACCCAGTCCCTATACCGGTGAGGAATGATTAACCTGACACTTGTAGCTGAGGGGTGATGACGCCGGGGGGGTGCAGGGTGATGACGATCTCGGGGGTTACAGCGAGATGAGTTCCTATGATTGATGTTGTTTCTTTTATTCTGTCTCCTCAGGCCCCCCGAGCTGTCTTCAGGACCGCGGCCCCCCTCTGGATCCCCGGGTGGAGGGCCCCACAGTTCTATCAAAATTCCCCTGAAGACCATCGGCAAGGATTCTGGGCACAGGAGGTGTGGGTAGCAGATCCTCTTGGCTGATAATTATTTAGGGTGGTTCCGGGCGGGGGGTGTATATATATATTATAGAGATGATTTTATTTATTTTTTTCGTAAAGAAGCTAAAAAACTGTAAACTTTTATATTGTAATAAACATCTGGAGATAAATCGGCTGCTATGTCTTTAATGAAGGTGAGACCACACCCCCTCCTATACATACACAAGGGGGCGCTGTGGTCAGTGGGTCTGGGGAGACCACACCCCCTCATATACATACACAAGGGGGCGCTGTGGTCACTGGATCTGAGGAGACCACACCCCCTCATATACATACACAAGGGGGCGCTGTGGTCAGTGGGTTTGGGGAGACCACACCCCCTCATATACATACACAAGGGGGCGCTGTGGTCAGTGGGTCTTTGGAGACCACACCCCCTCATATACATAAACAAGGGGGAGCTGTGGTCAGTGGGTCTGGGGAGACCACACCCCCTCATATACATACACAAGGGGGCGCTGTGGTCAGTGGATCTGAGGAGACCACACCCCCTCATATACATACACAAGGGGGCGCTGTGGTCAGTGGGTCTTTGAAGACCACACCCCCTCATATACATACACAAGGGGCGCTGTGGTCAGTGGGTCTTTGGAGACCACACCCCCTCATATACATACACAAGGGGGCGCTGTGGTCAGTGGGTCTGGGGAGACCACACCCCCTCATATACATACACAAGGGAGTGCTGTGGTCAGTGGGTCTGAGGAGACCACACCCCTCATATACATACACAAGGGGGCGCTGTGGTCAGTGGGTCTGGGGAGACCACACCCCCTCATATACATACACAAGGGGGCACTGGGGTCATTGGGCCTTTGGAGACCACACCCCCTCATATACATACACAAGGGGGCGCTGTGGTCAGTGGATCTGAGGAGACCACACCCCCTCATATACATACACAAGGGGGCGCTGTGGTCAGTGGGTCTTTGAAGACCACACCCCCTCATATACATACACAAGGGGCGCTGTGGTCTGTGGGTCTTTGGAGACCACACCCCCTCATATACATACACAAGGGGGCGCTGTGGTCAGTGGGTCTGGGGAGACCACACCCCCTCATATACATACACAAGGGAGTGCTGTGGTCAGTGGGTCTGAGGAGACCACACCCCTCATATACATACACAAGGGGGCGCTGTGGTCAGTGGGTCTGGGGAGACCACACCCCCTCATATACATACACAAGGGGGCACTGGGGTCATTCGGCCTTTGGAGACCACACCCCCTCATATACATACACAAGGGGGCGCTGTGGTCAGTGGATCTGAGGAGACCACACCCCCTCATATACATACACAAGGGGGCGCTGTGGTCAGTGGGTCTTTGAAGACCACACCCCCTCATATACATACACAAGGGGCGCTGTGGTCAGTGGGTCTTTGGAGACCACACCCCCTCATTTACATACACAAGGGGGCGCTGTGGTCAGTGGGTCTGGGGAGACAACACCCCCTCATATACATACACAAGGGAGTGCTGTGGTCAGTGGGTCTGAGGAGACCACACCCCTCATATACATACACAAGGGGGCGCTGTGGTCAGTGGGTCTGGGGAGACCACACCCCCTCATATACATACACAAGGGGGCACTGGGGTCATTGGGCCTTTGGAGACCACACCCCCTCATATACATACACAAGGGGGCGCTGTGGTCAGTGGATCTGAGGAGACCACACCCCCTCATATACATACACAAGGGGGCGCTGTGGTCAGTGGGTCTTTGAAGACCACACCCCCTCATATACATACACAAGGGGCGCTGTGGTCTGTGGGTCTTTGGAGACCACACCCCCTCATATACATACACAAGGGGGCGCTGTGGTCAGTGGGTCTGGGGATACCACACCCCCTCATATACATACACAAGGGAGTGCTGTGGTCAGTGGGTCTGAGGAGACCACACCCCTCATATACATACACAAGGGGGCGCTGTGGTCAGTGGGTCTGGGGAGACCACACCCCCTCATATACATACACAAGGGGGCACTGGGGTCATTCGGCCTTTGGAGACCACACCCCCTCATATACATACACAAGGGGGCGCTGTGGTCAGTGGATCTGAGGAGACCACACCCCCTCATATACATACACAAGGGGGCGCTGTGGTCAGTGGGTCTTTGAAGACCACACCCCCTCATATACATACACAAGGGGCGCTGTGGTCAGTGGGTCTTTGGAGACCACACCCCCTCATTTACATACACAAGGGGGCGCTGTGGTCAGTGGGTCTGGGGAGACAACACCCCCTCATATACATACACAAGGGAGTGCTGTGGTCAGTGGGTCTGAGGAGACCACACCCCTCATATACATACACAAGGGGGCGCTGTGGTCAGTGGGTCTGGGGAGACCACACCCCCTCATATACATACACAAGGGGGCACTAGGGTCATTGGGCCTTTGGAGACCACACCCCCTCATATACATACACAAGGGGGCGCTGTGGTCAGTGGATCTGAGGAGACCACACCCCCTCATATACATACACAAGGGGGCGCTGTGGTCAGTGGGTCTTTGAAGACCACACCCCCTCATATACATACACAAGGGGCGCTGTGGTCAGTGGGTCTTTGGAGACCACACCCCCTCATATACATACACAAGGGGGCGCTGTGGTCAGTGGGTCTGGGGAGACCACACCCCCTCATATACATACACAAGGGAGTGCTGTGGTCAGTGGGTCTGAGGAGACCACACCCCTCATATACATACACAAGGGGGCGCTGTGGTCAGTGGGTCTGGGGAGACCACACCCCCTCATATACATACACAAGGGGGCACTGGGGTCATTGGGCCTTTGGAGACCACACCCCCTCATATACATACACAAGGGGGCGCTGTGGTCAGTGGGTCTGGGGAGACCACACCCCCTCATATTCATACACAAGGGGGCGCTGTGGTCAGTGGGCCTGAGGAGACCACACCCCCTCATATTCATACACAAGGGGGCGCTGTGGTCAGTGGGTCTGGGGAGACCACACCCCTCATATACATTCACAAGGGGGCGCTGTGGTCAGTGGGTCTGGGGAAACCACACCCCTCATATACATACACAAGGGGGCGCTGTGGTCAGTGGGTCTGGGGAGACCACACCCCCTCATATACATACACAAGGGGGCGCTGTGGTCAGTAGGTCTAGAGAGACCACACGCCCTTATATACATACACAAGGGGGCGCTGTGCTCAGTGGGTCTGGAGAGTCCACCTACCCTCATATACATACACATGGGGGCGCTGTGGTCAGTGGGTCTTTGGAGACCACATCCCCTCATACACATACACAAGGGGGCGCTGTGGTCAGTGGGTCTGGGGGAGACCACACCCCCTCATATACATACACAAGGGGGCGCTGTGGTCAGTGGGTATGGGGAGACCACACCCCCTCATATTCATACACAAGGGGGCGCTGTGGTCAGTGGGTCTGAGGAGACCACACCCCTCATATACATAAACAAGGGGGCGCTGTGGTCAGAGGTTCTGGGGAGACCACACCCCCTCATATACATACACAAGGGGGCACTGGGGTCATTGGGTCTTTTTAGACCACACCCCCTCATATACATACACAAGGGGGCGCTGTGGTCAGTGGGTCTGGGGAGACCACACCCCCTCATATTCATACACAAGGGGGCGCTGTGGTCAGTGGGTCTGAGGAGACCACACCCCCTCATATTCATACACAAGGGGGCGCTGTGGTCAGTGGGTCTGGGGAGACCACACCCCTCATATACATTCACAAGGGGGCGCTGTGGTCAGTGGGTCTGGGGAGACCACACCCCTCATATACATTCACAAGGGGGCGCTGTGGTCAGTGGGTCTGGGGAGACCACACCCCCTCATATACATACACAAGGGGGCGCTGTGGTCAGTAGGTCTAGAGAGACCACACCCCCTTATATACATACACAAGGGGGCGCTGTGCTCAGTGGGTCTGGAGAGTCCACCCCCCCTCATATACATACACATGGGGGCGCTGTGGTCAGTGGGTCTTTGGAGACCACACCCCCTCATATACATACACAAGGGGGCGCTGTGGTCAGTGGGTCTGGGGGGACCACACCCCCTCATATACATACACAAGGGGGCGCTGTGGTCAGTGGGTCTGGGGAGACCACACCCCCTCATATACATACACAAGGGGGCGCTGTGGTCAGTGGGTCTGGGGGGACCACACCCCCTCATATACATACACAAGGGGGCGCTGTGGTCAGTGGGTCTTGGGAGACCACACCCCCTCATATACATACACAAGGGGGCGCTGTGGTCAGTGGGTCTGGGGGGACCACACCCCCTCATATACATACACAAGGGACCGCTATGGTCAGTGTGTCTGGGGAGACCACACCCCTCATATACATAAACAAGGGGGCGCTGTGGTCAGTGGGTCTGGGGAGACCACACCCCCTCATATACATACACAAGGGGGCACTGGGGTCATTGGGTCTGAGGAGACCACACCCCCTCATATACATACACAAGGGGGCGCTGTGATCAGTGGGTCTGGGGAGACCACACCCCCTTATATACATACACAAGGGGGCGCTGTGGTCAGTGGGTCTGAGGAGACCACACCCCTCATATACATAAACAAGGGGGTGCTGTGATCAGTGGGTCTGGGGAGATCACGGTTGGGGGGTGGGGGGGGTTATAGCCACAACTGAGGGAGAAGCTCCTCCTGCAATTTAGGACCTGCCACCAGGAACATGTGACCACAGGTCCTAAAACACATTACAATGCAGTAATTCAGATGAGATCTAGAGGGCGCTGTTCCTCCGCCTTACACATATACATAACATATGCCTAGAGCAGGATCGGGCATTGTGCAGCCGCAGGTCACATCCGGCACAGGGAGTATTCGGCACTATTGTTGTGGGTGGTCACGCGGGGACATTGGTGGCAGGACATGAGCTGGTGCTGTACAGCAGTAGTGATCGCGGCTTGTGTGCAGTAATACACTCCCTGCTCTGCCACTAGGGGCAGCACCGCTCCCAGCGCAGGCAACGTGAGGACGGCACCACCCGCCAGCGCTGGGCGTCCTAATGCTACATGAGGGGGTGACATTAAAAAACAAAGAGGGCATTATAAGAGGGGGCAGTATAAATGAGGGCACAAGGAGATGGGGCATTATATATGGGGGCATAATAAGAGGGGTATGATGAAGGGGGGCACCAGGTATTACATCTGAAAACATTCCACTTTCTCATGTGACCACAGGGAACAATTAATTGCCCCCCCTGTATTTATATCTATCAACTCCAAAACCCCATAAGTCATTGCGCTATACATGGTGGTCCCCATGTGCTAGTCCTTACCTGTCACACTATATATTATATTTTGGCTGTTGCATATTTACCTGTATATAAGATACATGAATGGCGGCCTCCCCTGTAGTAAGATGGCGGCAGGGAGGTGACGTATATCCTGCACCTCATGTCTCCCGCTGGCGCCATCTGTTGTGTATTTTCGGCTGCACATTAGGCATAGCTCCCAACCGTCCCGATTTTGCCAGGAAAGTCCCGTTTTTCTTACCTCTGCCCCACGTCACGGGCAGCTGTCAGATTGTCCCGGATTTCCCCCCAGGTCCCGCCCCCGCATAGTAAATACTTTCAAAGCCTGAACTATAGAATGGCTTCTACAGACATCGGGCAGGGAATCCTTTGGAGAGACGTGTCGGGTTAGCGGAGAGCAGGGACCACGTCATCAGTTTCAGATCAGCATCTCTCCATATTTGGTCTCCAGGGCTTCCCCAGACACAAGCTCTTTGCTTAATTAAATAAATATATGCCCAGTCTGGGATTCAAACTCTAGACCCTCTGCATTAGAGACAGGAGCCTCAATCCACTGAGCTATAAGCCCTGTGACTGTGTAGCTAATGATATTCTCAGGGGTTATTATTGTAATAATTGAGACAATTATTATTATTATAAATATTATTATTTTTATTATTATGGAGACGATTATTAGTAATAGTAAAAATAATAATAATCATCTCAATAATAATAATAGTAGTCTCAATAATTACAATAATCTCTGATTAAGATCCCTCTCTATATACCAAGGCATTAAATCATCTGTGTCACAGTGTAACAGTAGCAGTGACAGTTCTTAGTTACCAAAATTCCTCGACTGAATAATCACTGAGATCATAGCTCAGTTAGTGGAGGCGCTGTGTTGTTATTGTTCATGGTCACTGCAGGTTCTATGTTCAGTTCCAAGTCAGGAAAAAACATTTTTTTTATTATTGAGATGATTTATATTATAATAATACGGTTAAAATTTGGGGCGTGGTCAGGGAGTGATTGGGGGTGTGGCTTAGGGAGAGCGCTACGCTTGCCGCCATTTTGTCCCTCTTTCCCTATTACAAATGTTGGGAGGTATGGCATTAGGCCACAGTCGCTGATGTCCTGCAGTTTTCCAGGATCCCATGTGAGCGGTGCATGTACTAGAGGAGAACTATACACAGGTGTTACATCGCACCAGGTGACCCCCATATATTGGTCATTTGTGGACAGATGAATTTTGTGTAATGAAAAAATAACTTCATATAACTTTGGGTCGTGTTATTTATTCACCAGTTTTTTTAACAAATCAGATTATGTATCACTGATCGTGCGATGTTATGTATATACAACTATGGTGTTTTATGAAGTCACATGATTCGCATCACATGACATGGAGGAGTCACATGATTCGGATCACATGACATGGAGGAGTCACATGATTCGGATCACATGACATGGATGAGTCACATGATTCGGATCACATGACATGGAGGAGTCACATGATTCGGATCACATGACATGGAGGAGTCACATGATTCGGATCACATGACATGGAGGCCATGTTGCTTTTATGCTATATATATTCTTGCTTGTTTGTAACGTTCTCTCGCTAGAAGAAGGATCCGGCTACCTGGGCCCGAAATGGTTCTGATGGTAAATAAAGTATCCGACCTCTTTCACTTTCATTGGAGCGCTGCTATTTTTCTTTTTAGTACATATGTATATAATGGTATATACTCTACCTACTTACCTGAGCGGCTCCAGACTACTATCTCTACATCTCCTCTCTCTATATCCATGTCCTGTCTATCCTCTATTATAGTAGGAAAAGCCGTTCTCCAAAATGTAACAAATGTTTCTCTTGTTCCATAACCGGACACTTATTATGTCACATTGTTACTTCTGGGCGGCGGCTTTTTCCTACTATTATATCTCCATCCATTATTATTCTTTTTAATGTTCCCATTTTGTGTCTATTGGCAATAACTCTAAAAATTCCATCAGCTTCTCACATAAATGACTCCATTGTTCTATCGGAAGATGAAAATATTCCCAACTTTTTATGTATTGGACCATTATCATCAAAACAATTCTTCAATGTTTATAGTCTGTAGATCCATCCGGATCTCTAGAAAACCCATCCTGGATCCTCATCTCTAGACGACCTCATGCAGGTCCATCAGGATCTTCTCTAGCAAGGCTCCTGGCTACAGACACCGGGGTGCAGATCCCCATGGCTGATGATTATGGGGGGTGCACATATAGAGCGATCACTGTATTTACTTTTTTTTAGACACAAAAACTGTAAAATAATTATTTTGTAATAAAAATCTGGAGATAAATCTTCTCCTCTGTCTCTAATGAAGGTGAGACCACAGCCCCTCCTCTTATATATACACAAGGGGGCGCTGTGGTCAGTGGGTCCGATATCACAACAGGGGGGAACTACTGAGGGAGAACCACCTCCTGCAATTATGGACCTACCGCCAGGAACATGTGACCACAGGTCCTAAAACCCAGTATAATGCAGTAATTTAGATCAGATCTAGGGGGGCGCTGTTACTCCACATTATTTCGTCTCGGACCTCAGTGGGCGCAGATCCGGAGTCCTCGCTATCCGAGGAGGGAGATGAGGTTTATTGCTGCTTCTCCCTTCTCCATTCCTCACTGCATCGCGCTTCAGGTCTAAAGGGGTTAATCAGACCTGTTGGGTCTGATCAGAACCAGTACAGCTGTGACCCACAACAGCCTCACAGGGGGGTCGCTTCCACCTGTAACTGGGGCTCTTATAGATGTACAGGGAAAACTTGTAAAAAAACAAATCATAAATAAAAATACAAAACTCCGCTCCTACACTACAAAAAATATCTGCCCCCATGTCCCCGAGACAAATTCTAATATATATATTAAAAAAAATAGGAAATTCATTAATAAATAATTATTAATAAATTAATAATTATGAAAATGAAAAAAAGTGTATATACATATAGATACTAAGCATTTTTTTTTCAATTAACCACAAAGAAAATATAGAATGAAAAAAAATCTTGATTTTTATTATGTTTTTTACTTGCTTTGTGACCCGTAAAACTCCACAAAAATGATTTAGGTAGCGAACAAAAAAAGTTCTGGCCCTTAGATGCCTGTGTATGAAAATTCACTAAAAATGCTGCAGCCATTAGAGGCTTTTCAGGGCGCCTCACTGAGGGGTTAATAATAATAATCTTCATATAGTCAGATAGTTATATATATAATAGATGGAGAAGTCACTTTATTGCTGCTTCCATATTGTGAATGTTAGATGTGAGATGGAGAGAAGATGCAGGAGATCTATAGAATAGAAGAGACCGGAGATACATTGTATCCGCTGCCCCCCCCCCCCCCCCCGCTTCTTAGGAGACTGTTCACACTGTGCGACTCTAGATACCAGAGAGACACGAGGCATAAACCTTCATATTATCACTTTATAAAGCTCCTGGGATCATATTTCTGGGTTATTACAGGTGGATCATGTCCTGGATAGCGGCCTCCGCTCCTGGAGCCGCTTCTCTCTGGTTATTAGTAACTATGAGGTAGATAGATGATAGATATGATGTAGATAGATATAATACAGTAGATATCAGACAGGTGAGTCTCCAGTCTTGGAGGGGGGGGGGCAGGGGTTGTAGGGACCCCTGTATGATGGGATGTTGTGGGCGTGGCCTGTAGTCAGTGAATAGACATGTGATATGGATGACGCAGTGTAGGCCCCGCCCTCTGCCCCCTGCCCTGATATAAGCCGGCTCCTGCCTCCCTCCTCCATCACTCGTGGTGAAGACCCTGCACAGCGCACACCTACCTCCACCATCACCTGTAAGGTAAGTGACCCCCAGGCACCTCAGGTCTCACTGCAGACCATGGAAGGTTCTCTACAGGTTTTATCTATTTCTTATACTTTACTTTCTTACTTTTGGAGCTTTAGCTTTTCCCTTATTTGTCTGTAATGAGGATCTTTCCTTCTTCTCTCACATCCATCATCATCTCATCATCATCTTATCTCTGCTTTCCTCTATTTTACTTTCTTACATGTGATTTATATTATAAGTTGTAAATGAATCTCATCTCCATCTCTATGGGGGTCATTTATCATTTCTTTCCCTTGTGGTTTGTGTTTTTGCCCCTTTTTGCTGTGTATTGGCTGTTTTGTGCCGATTTTGCTCCTTTTTGGAATGTTATGCTCCATGTTTGCCTCTTTACAGATGTTTGCACCTGATTTATTACTACTGCCCCTATATGGGTACAAATAATTTCGTAAGAATACGCCAGTCCTGACCGCACTTCGAAAAGGCAATGGAGGGATTTGTGCAACAAATTGCATCTTTTTTAAAACTTGCGCCTAATAAGGCTAAAAAAACCTGCATTTCACAAAGAGCCAAAACGACAAAGACAAAAAAATATACTCACAGCTAATGACCCCCAATCTCCTATCTTTCCATATATCCCGACATCCCATAGGGAAGGGGAACAACATTTTTGTTTATATATATATATATATATATATATATATATATATATATATATATTTTTTTTTCTATTTTGGTTTCTTAATTTCATTCATTTCAATGTTATCTGTACATCTCATCTCTCTCCATCCTCTATCTATCTCTCATCTCTGTCTCTCTGTATCTCAGTCTTGGTACCACTTTAGTATCCGGGGCCTGGGCCCCTCGCTCTAGTATCCGGGGCCCCTCGCTCTAGTATCCGGGGCCTGGGCCCCTCGCTCTAGTATCCGGGGCCTGGGCCCCTCGCTCTAGTATCCGGGGCCTGCACTCTCGCTCTCTGGGTGAATAATCCACCAGTTATTTATATATATGTATAACTTGTCATTTCCATCCACCAATTATCTATGAAGAAAGTTCTGGAACATTGGGGGTCATTTACTAAGGGCCCGATTCGCGTTTTCCCGACGTGTTACCCGAATATTTCCGATTTGCGCCGATTGTACCTGAATTGCCCCGGGATTTTGGCGCACGCGATCGGATTGTGGCGCATCGGCGCCGGCATGCGCGCGACGGAAATCGGGGGGCGTGGCCGAACGAAAACCCGACGTATTCGGAAAAACCGCCGCATTTAAGAACCGAAAATGTGTCGCTGGGGACCCGCTTACCTTCACTCAGACGGCCTCGGTGAATTCCGGCGCGTTAAAATGCTTTTCAGCGCAGCAGCGCCACCTGGTGGACGGCGGAGGAACTACCTTATTAAATCCCGGCCGGACCCGAATCCAGTGCAGAGAACGCGCCGCTGGATCGCGACTGGACCGGGTAAGTAAATGTGCCCCATTGTGTCTGCACATGGAAGTATTTTCTGGATTGCTGGGAGCGCTGCCTCCTCCATTTGTACATATGTAAGGTCCAAGCCCGGACTTGTGGCCCCCAACCTTGTAAGGTTCACCTTGCGCTGCCAGGACCTTCTCCTATCCATCTCTTCTCTCTCTCCGCAGTTTTTAGGGCGCTCCCTATTTCTCTTTGTATAGAGGAGCTCGGGGTCTTTCCTGTATCCGGTCTTGTTGCTGCTCTTCCCATATCTCCTCCATCTTTCTAACTCCCCCCCCCCCCCAATATCTTATAGAGATTTATTTTTCTTACTAAAAGTTGACCTGTTCTTGTTTCCCCCCATAGATATAATGGCCTCATATACATTCGTCCCCCTGGAGATGAGAGAGGAGCTGTTGGCCGGGGTTGGTTATATTAAGACTCTGGCCAACAGATTCCAAAAACTGGACCCAATGAAGATCAATATATTCGGAGACAAGGTGTTAGAAATACTCTCCAAAAAATACACTGGACACTGGTACCCGGAGAAGCCAATGAGAGGCCAGGCCTACAGGCAACGCACTGCTCTGATATGTGGTAACATCCATCAGAATCTCCCATTTAGATCCATTACCAAAATTCCTAAATCAGTAATTTGCCTAAAAGTTTCCCTCACTTGCTCATTGAATAAATGGAATAATTCCCTGTATATGAGCCGCAGCGTCCAGGAAAATACTACAAATGGTTTTCTGACTGATCTCTGACAATGTCATCCTGCTCCATAGTCGCTTCTAGAGAATTTCCTACATTGGGTTTTGGCATTTTCAAAAATTCTCCAATGTTTTTATATTGTTCCATTATTGTTCTTTTTAGTAATCCCAGTTTTGTCTATTGGCAATAATTCTAAAAATTCCAACATTGATCCATCAGCTTCTCACATAAATGACTCCATTGTTCTATCGGGAGATGAAAATATTCCCAACTTTTTATATATTGGACCATTATAATCAAAACAATTCTTCAATGTTTATAGTCTGTAGATCCATCCGGATATCTAGAAAACCCATCATGGATCCTCATCTCTAGACGACCTCATGCAGGTCCATCAGGATCTTCTCTCTAACGTGTAATATTTGCCTATTTCAGGTGTATCCGGGTGAACAGACATGACCGGGAGGAGACCATCCTGGAGGCCTGTGCCCATAGTGGCCTCAGCTACCAGGACCTGGACCTACCCAAGGAGATGACCCTGTGGATCGATCCCTATGAGGTCTCCTGCCGGTGAGTTGTCCCTCCTCCTGTAATACTCAGTAGGGCTGGTGGTGGATGTTTCCGGTACTAATGACCGTGTCTCACATTTCTTTCTATGGACAGATTGGGTGAGGATAATTATCCTTATACGGTAGCGAGCTTCCATCCAAAGAAGCCGCGTCTTCCGGATCGAGCAGGAGAGGAGAAGGTGTCATCTGGACCCGGTCCTGTCACTTCCTCCACTCCACCACCAGAAGATGGCGGCTCCACAGTCCCATCATCACCAAGTCTGAGTGGGGAAGACAGCGGTATAGAGGATGGGACTACTACCCCCACCAGACCAGGGAGCCGCAATGTGGAGGATCCAGTCTCTATACCGGTGAGGAATGATTAACCTGACACTTGTAGCTGAGGGGTGATGACGCCCCGGGGGAGGTGGGGTATGGGGTGATGACGCTGTGGGGGTGCAGGGTGATGACGATCTCGGGGGTGCAGGGTGATGACGATCTCGGGGGGGGGGGGGGGGGGGGTGCGGGGTGATGACGCTGTGGGGGTGCAGGGTGATGACGCTGTGGGGGTGCAGGGTGATGACGATCTCGGGGGTTACAGCGAGATGAGTTCCTATGATTAATGTTGTTTCTTTTATTCTGTCTCCTCAGGCCCCCCGAGCTGTCTTCAGGACCGCGGCCCCTCTCTGGATCCCCGGGTGGAGGGCCCCACAGTTCAATCAAAATTCCCCAGAAGACCACCTGGAAGGATTCTGGGTACAGGCCCAGTGGGGGGCAGATCCTCTTGGCTGATAATTAGGGGGGGGGGTCCGGGCGGGGGGTGTATATATATATTATAGAGATAATTGTATTTATTTTTGTTGTAAAGAAACTAAAAAACTGTAAATATTTATATTGTAATAAACATCTGGAGATAAATCGGCTGCTATGTCTTTAATGAAGGTGAGACCACACCCCCTCCTATACATACACAAGGGGGCGCTGTGGTCAGTGGGTCTGGAGAGTCCACCCCCCCCTCATATACATACACAAGGGGGCGCTGTGGTCAGTGGGTCTGGGGAGACCACCCCCCCTCATATACATACACAAGGGGGCGCTGTGGTCAGTGGGTCTGGGGAGACCACACCCCCTCATATTCATACACAAGGGGGCGCTGTGGTCAGTGGGTCTGGAGAGACCACACCCCCTCATATTTTCCAGAGAAAACTGGATCCCACACGAAATGTGATCAATAATTCCCCCAGATATATTCCCACAAGATAAGGATTTATGTCCCAGGTTGATGATTTAAAGGGAACCTGTCACCAGGAGACCCATTTTTAGCACTCCCCCAGTCCCCACAGAGCATAGGACATACACTGCCAAAGTGTTTTTGTGTTAAAAATTGGTTTTACAGAAGATATGTTATATTGTACCTTTCATTAGCATCTGCTGTGTGACTAGGCAGTTGCCAAATGGGAGGGGCTGGAAAGGAGCAGTCCCCCCCCCCCCCACCCTTGGGAAACATGTGACCTTTTCAAATATATGAATAACTCCCCTCACTCGGGATTGGCTGTAGAGGAGCAGGGGGCGTCGCTAAGCCCAGTGATGGGAGTTATTCATATATTTGAAAAGGACACATGGAGGAGCAGTTTCCCAAGGTTGGGGGGGGGGGACTGCTCCTTTCCAGCCACTCCCAAAAGGCAACTGCCTAGTCACACGGCAGATGCTAATGAAAGGTACAATATAACATATCTTCTGTAAAACCAATTTTTAACACAAAAACACTTTGGCAGTGTATGTACTATGCTCTGTGGGGACCGGGGGAGCGCTAAAAATGGGTCTCCTGGTGACAGGTTCCCTTTAATGCTACTAAATATTCATTATCTGCAACAAGAGATTTCTAATGTTCCACCCAAAGATCTCACTTGTATAGACAGAAAAGGGAATAAAATAATGACTATTCTAACGGGACTATGAGGATTTATAGATGTAGAAAACTTATCGAATGGAAAAGATAAACCAGGAACTGGGAAAGATCCGGAGACCAGATGTTTGGATCAGATCTAGAATTCATTATTTATTAATGTATCTTCTAATGGTTCTCCACAGAAAGTCCAAGAGACCGTAATCATCTTCTAACCGATCTCCACAGGAGGCTTATATGGACCAGACCCAGAGAAGTGGAGTAGGAGGAGAACCGGTGGAGGAGGCTTATATGGATCAGACCCAGAGAAGTGGAGTAGGAGGAGAACCGGTAGAGGAGGCTTATATGGATCAGACCCAGAGAAGTGGAGTAGGAGGAGAACCGGTGGAGGAGGCCGGAGACTTCTCACATGTATCTGATGCTCCTCATATATTGTCATACATTTACTTGTTCCTCCCACAGAATAATCACCACGTGTCCTATGGTTCTGCCGGAGAGGAGGGAGGAACTTGGGGCCGGTGTGGACGGCGCCAAGACTCTGCTCAACAGCTTCTAGAAAATGGATCCGGTGCTGGTGGATTTATTCCGGGATAAACTGGAGGAAAGACGGGAGAAGAACATGAAAGGACAAACTAACGATCCACATTGGTCCATCCACAACTCAACACATCCCTATGACATCAACTATAATATTTGTGTTGGTGCTTTTGCCTATAATTGTCAGTTCCCGTACCCCCTCCCCATGATCTCTCCATCATCTCCCAAATTCATAAATTAAAGTTTTCTTTAAAAATGTTTCATATTAGGCAAATCCCCTTTCATTCCAGCTGTCCAGGGAATCTATACTGACACCTCCCAAAAATCCTACTTCCCTCCACCTCTAAACATTTTTTTGAGAAATTCCATAATATTCCATTGTCATGCACAATAAATCCAGCACAATTTGAATATTGGTCCATTTTTAGGAATTTAGGAATCTTGGCCTATAGGCACCTGCTAATATTCAAATTACTTGGTTTCTCCAAAAACTTCCCATCTGCATCGTCTGCGAGGGGCTTTCTGCATTAATAAAGGGAAATGTGTTGAACTTGTGATACAAGTCTGTAGAATTAGCAGCCCCTGTAGGTGTCACCCCTGAGCAGGGGCACCCTATGGGTCCACACCTCCCAGATGACACCCTAGACCAGTGATGGGGAACCTTTTAGATGCAGAGTTCCCAAACTACGACCGAAACCCACATATTTTCGCAAAGTGCAGATTCAACCATTTAAGCAGTAACTTCTTACTCCCTGCTCTGTTACAGGTTTAAATTGTATAGGCCCCTGAGGACACCAATACAGGAGAAGTAAGGAGAAGAAGTTTGGATTATTATTGTAGCTTCCTTCTGGGGTCCTGGGCTGCCTGGGACTGCAAGAGGCCTTGAGTCCTGTCTAGCGAAGTCTGTGCTGGGGTGATGGCGGGTGCCCATAGAGAGGGCTCCGTGTGCCACCTCTGACACCCGTGCCATAGGTTCTCCACCACTGCCCTAGACAATAACCTATAGTTAGTGTCACAGTCTGCAGGGACCTCTGAGGACTGAGAGCTGCAGGAGGGGGAGGAGAAGGTCCTGGAGAGTCTGGATAAGGTGAGACGTCTCGGCTACTAATTACCTTCATCACTTACCCCGCAGTCACATGTCTGGGTGCAGCCAGTCCCCCCGGCAGCAGGGGGCAGCAGTGAGTCACTACAGTGAGTGGGGAGGACACTCTGCCCCTAGTACATGTGTATGACAGACGGAGATAACCGGCTCCTGCACTTTCCGGCTTTGGATGTGAATGTGGTCGTGACGCCTGGGGGAAGGAGGGGGAGGGAGAAGCTTAGACATCACCGCGGGGTCAGCAGTCTCCTCCTGTATGTAAGGAATATGGAATAGACTCCAATACAGAGAGATGGCAGGAGAGCCAGGACAGGTGCAGGACCTTCCCTCCTGCTGTCATGAACACATCGAGTACCAAATATACCAAGTAATCAAATATAATGAAGTAATAAAATATAAAAACACATGAAATCACAATTCATCTCTATTACATATAATATCCGGGGTATCACACCCTGATAATATCTGCAGGTGGTGCTCAGTGTAATATCTGCTAGGAGGTGCTATCAGTGTAATATCTGCTAGGAGGTGCTATCAGTGTAATATCTGCTGGGAGGTGTGGTGCTATCAGTATAATATCTGCTGGGAGGTGTGGTGCTATCAGTGTAATATCTGCTGGGAGGTGTGGTGCTATCAGTGTAATATCTGCTGGGAGGTGCGGTGCTATCAGTGTAATATCTGCTGGGAGGTGCTATCAGTGTAATATCTGGGGAAGCTGTGGTGCTATCAGTGTAATATCTGCTGGGAGGTGCTATCAGTGTAATATCTGCTGGGAGGTGTGGTGCTATCAGTGTAATATCTCCCGGGAGGTGCTATCAGTGTAATATCTGCTGGGAGGTGTGGTGCTATCAGTATAATATCTGCTGGGAGGTGTGGTGCTATCAGTGTAATATCTGCTGGGAGGTGTGGTGCTATCAGTGTAATATCTGCTGGGAGGTGCGGTGCTATCAGTGTAATATCTGCTGGGAGGTGCTATCAGTGTAATATCTGGGGAAGCTGTGGTGCTATCAGTGTAATATCTGCTGGGAGGTGCTATCAGTGTAATATCTGCTGGGAGGTGCTATCAGTGTAATATCTGCTGGGAGGTGTGGTGCTATCAGTGTAATATCTGCTGGGAGGTGCTGGGAAAATCTGCTGGGAAGTGCTATCAGTGTAATATCTGCTGGGAGGTGCTATCAGTGTAATATCTGCTGGGAGGTGTGGTGCTATCAGTGTAATATCTGCTGGGAGGTGTGGTGCTATCAGTGTAATATCTGCTGGGAGGTGTGGTGCTATCAGTGTAATATCTGCTGGGAGGTGTGGTGCTATCAGTGTAATATCTGCTGGGAGGTGTGGTGCTATCAGAGTAATATCTGCTGGGAGGTGCTATCAGTGTAATATCTGCTGGGAGGTGCTATCAGTGTAATATCTGCTGGGAGGTGTGGTACTATCAGTGTAATATCTGCTGGGAGGTGTGGTGCTATCAGTGTAATATCTGCTGGGAGGTGCGGTGCTATCAGTGTAATATCTGCTGGGAGGTGCTATCAGTATAATATCTGCCAGGAGGTACTATCAGAGTAATATCTGCTGGGAGGTGTGGTGCTATCAGTGTAATATCTGCTGGGAGGTGCTATCAGTGTAATATCTGGGGAAGCTGTGGTGCTATCAGTGTAATATCTGCTGGGAGGGGCTATCAGTGTAATATCTCCCGGGAGGTGTGGTGCTATCAGTGTAATATCTGCTAGGAGGTGTGGTGCTACCAGTGTAATATCTGCTGGGAGGTGCTATCAGTGTAATATCTGCTAGGAGGTGCTATCAGTGTAATATCTGCTGGGAGGTGCTATCAGTGTAATATCTGCTGGGAGGTGCAGTGCTATCAGTGTAATATCTGCTGGGAGGTGCTATCAGTGTAATATCTGCTGGGAGGTGTGGTGCTATCAGTGTAATATCTGATGGGAGGTGCTATCAGTGTAATATCTGCTGGGAGGTGCTATCAGTGTAATATCTGCTGGGAGGTGTGGTGCTATCAGTGTAATATCTGATGGGAGGTGCTATCAGTGTAATATCTGCTGGGAGGTGCTATCAGTGTAATATCTGCTGGGAGGTGTGGTGCTATCAGTGTAAGATCTGCTCGGAGGTGCTATCAGTGTAATATCTGCTGGGAGGTGCTATCAGTGTAATATCTGCTGGGAGCTGTGGTGCTATCAGTGTAATATCTGCTGGGAGGTGCAGTGCTATCAGTGTAATATCTGCTGGGAGGTGCTATCAGTGTAATATCTGCTAGGAGGTGCTATCAGTGTAATATCTGCTAGGAGGTGTGGTGCTATCAGTGTAATATCTGCTGGGAGGTGTGGTGCTATCAGTGTAATATCTGCTGGGAGGAGCGGTGCTATCAGTGTAATATCTGCTGGGAGGTGCTATCAGTGTAATATCTGCTGGGAGGTGTGGTGCTATCAGTGTAATATCTGCTGGGAGGTAGGGTGCTATCAGTGTAATATCTGCTGGGAGGTGCTATCAGTGTAATATCTGCTGGGAGGTGCTATCAGTGTAATATCTGCTGGGAGGTGCTATCAGTGTAATATCTGCTGGGAGGAGCTATCAGTGTAATATCTGCTGGGAGGAGCTATCAGTGTAATATCTGCTGGGAGGTGCTATCAGTGTAATATCTGCTGGGAGGTGTGGTGCTATCAGTGTAATATCTGCTGGGAGGTCCTATCAGTGTAATATCTGCTGGGAGGAGCTATCAGTGTAATATCTGCAGGGAGGTGCTATCAGTGTAATATCTGCTGGGAGGTGCTATCAGTGTAATATCTGCTGGGAGGTGTGGTGCTATCAGTGTAATATCTGCTGGGAGGTAGGGTGCTATCAGTGTAATATCTGCTGGGAGGTGCTATCAGTGTAATATCTGCTGGGAGGTGCTATCAGTGTAATATCTGCTGGGAGGTGCTATCAGTGTAATATCTGCTGGGAGGAGCTATCAGTGTAATATCTGCTGGGAGGTGCTATCAGTGTAATATCTGCTGGGAGGTGTGGTGCTATCAGTGTAATATCTGCTGGGAGGTCCTATCAGTGTAATATCTGCTGGGAGGTGCTATCAGTGTAATATCTGCTGGGAGGCGCTATCAGTATAATATCTGCTGGGAGGTCCTATCAGTGTAATATCTGCTGGGAGGTGCTATCAGTGTAATATCTGCTGGGAGGCGCTATCAGTATAATATCTGCTGGGGGCTGCCGTGCTATCAGTGTAATATCTGCTGGGAGGTGCTATCAGTGTAATATCTGCTGGGAGGTGCTATCAGTATAATATCTGTTGGGAGGTGCTATCAGTGTAATATCTGCTGGGAGGTGCTATCAGTGTAATATCTGCTGGGAGGTGCTATCAGTGTAATATCTGCTGGGAGGTGCTATCAGTGTAATATCTGCTGGGAGCTGTGGGGCTATCATTGTAATATCTGGGGAAGCTGTGGTGCTATCAGTGTAATATCTGGGGAAGCTGTGGGGCTATTACTTACCTCATGGGATAAGTCTGTCAGGACCTGTAGTGTGTAGTTTGCTCTTTGACTCTTTGTGAATACTGGACCCACATTTTCACTGGTCCTGTCTGTGGAACAGAACCTTTGGTAGAACTCTGTGTCCCGGTTCTTGCTGTGGTGTCTCTGGGCTGGAGGCCACACCTGGGGTTATACTCTGATGATTGACAAGGTGGCCCCTCCCTGGGCTGGGGGTGTGTCTCTGGAGCCTGGACCAATCAGCTGCAGGGGCGGGTCCTGACCCTCCATATATACTCAGGTGTCCTCAGTCTGGACCTGCTGCTGCTTCCTCTGGGTCACTGGTTCTCTGTTGATACTCCTGGTCCTGGAGGACGTTACTGGACCTTGTGAGGTCCTGGGATGTGAGTTGGATCCTCCTTGGGATGTTGGGGGCTTGGAGCGACCCCCAGGTACAGGTAACCCCCCGGGGGGCGGATTATTATTGGGTCCGGTCCTCATGTTCTTATCACTTTCCTTTATGTTTGGAATGTTATATAATGATACATTTCTCGGGGACGATCTCTTGGGTTCAGAGCATGAAGGTTCTATGATTAAAGGGATTGTCCATCCAGCACATTAACCCCTTTCCATAGGATCGGGCCGGACCTGCTGATGGTGGGGCTCAGTGATGGGACCACCATGGACCATGAGAATAGGGGAGGGGCTAACTCATTGTCGCTGGACAATCCCTTTACATAAATGAAGAGGCTTCAGTGGTCCATATGAAAAATACTCAGGTTAACCCCTTGCTGATCAACACTTCATGGTAACTTGTGTCCTGCACCCACTAGAGGAGCCTGTGATGTGGGTGCACGTCCCCTGGTGGTTTTTGAAATCAGTAGCAGGTTGAACTTTTTTCTCTTTACTTCTGGTTTTGGCATCAAACTACATCTTAATGTGTGAACGCGCCCCAATGGCGTCTGCACGCGCTCAGTGTAAGGGTTTTGTATGTGAGGACGTGTAGCGCAGGATCTGTGTGTTATCCGCTCTGGACCCTTCCTGGTCATAACTAAAATACTGATGCAGAACCCTGACGAAATGCGGATCATGTGCAATAGTGATGGGAATCCAGGAGGGTGACACGTGACCACTAGGGGGCGCTCTGTGTGTGTAATCCAGGAGGGTGACACGTGACCACTAGGGGGCGCTCTGTGTATGGAATGCAGGAGGGTGACACGAGACCACTAGGGGGCGCTCTGTATATGTAATCCGGGAGGGTGACCACTAGGGGGCGCTCTGTATATGTAATCCAGGAGGGTGACACGTGACCACTAGGGGGCGCTCTATGTAATGCAGGAGGGTGACACGTGACCACTAGGGGGCGCTCTATGTAATGCAGGAGGGTGACACGTGACCACTAGGGGGCGCTCTGTGTATGTAATCCAGGAGGGTGGCACGTGACCACTAGGGGGCGCTCTGTGTATGTAATCCAGGAGGGTGGCACGTGACCACTAGGGGGCGCTCTGTGTATGTAATGCAGGAGGGTGGCACGTGACCACTAGGGGGCGCTCTGTGTATGTAATGCAGGAGGCGGCTCCGGGGCTTCTTGTGGCTCTTTGGATGTTACTCTATGACCGGTGGGCGATGCCTTTGTTGATGGAAAACCTCTTCTGTGTCTGAACCGACCCAAGTATCTCAGACTGTAAGTGCTTCATTCATTGTGTGTTTTCTGGTTGGGTGCCCCTGAGCAGGTAACATGCGGGTGCTCGGTGCTGGAGGTCTTGTAGGGCCACTTGTTAGAAGTTCTCCTGACATGGATACGTTGGACTATTGTGGTGACCTCCTCCTGCTCCTCGGTGCTTCCAATACTCAACAAGTCACTAAGGTGTCCGACACCTATAGGGGGCGCGGAGCCTTCTCCCCTCTGCTATACATTGTCTCACTGATGGGTGTTTTTATTATTTTTCTTATCTCCTGTTCGGAGCCGGAGTTTTGGATTTTTATCCTTTTCTGGAAAGACTAAATGTTTAGTTTTGGGTAGAGAGGACTTTATGTTGGAGCTGGCAGCGATCACTGGTGGTCTGCACACTTCGCCCCTGTCCTAGTGCAGAAGTATATAGCTGGGTACCTATATTGAGTCCCTGTGGCAGGTTTTGTACTTCACCGCCATCTTGGTTCTGACCCAGTTAGTATGACTTTGCCTTTAGCTGTTTGTCTTCCTGTCTGTATTCATCTCTTTTGCTGTGCACTTACCAGTGTAGGGACCGCCGCCCAGTTGCCGCCTGTGATTTAGCGCAGGGTCTGGCAAGTAGGTAGGGACAGGGGTTGTGGGAAGCTCAGGGCTCACTTTTTCACTCCTAGCACAACAGAACATCAATCCCTACACTAGTATGGAGGCCACAGATGCATCGTTCTGTCTGCTGCAGATTCTGGATCAGGTAGTGTTGTGTACTGCTGCAGAAACAGGGGAACAGCGCCTCCATCAGGTCAGCATCTAGGGGTAAATTCAGCTTTTTTATTTCCGGTCCCAGTAATTTCATAGTAACGTCTCTTTTGCTTGGAGACCCCCAGGTGAGGGCGTTTATGTGACTTTTGATGCTTAACAATTTTTGTAGATTTGTATTTGTTATGTGGATATTGTACAAGGACCCTGACAAGGCGGCACGTGCCGAGGCCACTGATGTGTCTGTGCCGGGGAAAGGCTCCTGTAGAGGATTAATGTACTGAATTTGGGAGCAATCCCTCCTAGGGCCCAGTTCAGACTCTGGTTTGTTTCCTTCAGTGACCTTTATCAGTGATCCTAATCCTAGTGCGGGAATAGAGGAGACTTCGGACTGTTCTTCCATCCGCTTCTTCACCTTCCACTCCAACAAAATAAACCCCAAGCCCTCATCCTGCGCCCCAAGTGTTGGTGTTGTGCTGCACATTATGTAGATAGTGGGAGTTGTAGTATTACAAAGCTGTACTGAAGCCGTATCCCATGATAATGGGGGGGCGGGGGTAGTCTCCAGATGCCACCTATCCCCTGGTCAGTGTCTCCACAGATGGAGGTGGTAAGTCTCTGGTATGAGGATGACTTCTCGTGGTGGAGTAGTTGACCAGTCTATAGCTGGATCCTTCTCCTGAGATCTTGAAGTGGAGTCTTTCTTGGGGTGACGCGGCCACTGCTTTGTATTGCACATGAGACCCTGCGCTGCTCCGATATGTAATCACCTCTGCTCCGATATGTAATCACCTCTGCTCCAGGCCTGGACGAGTAATCGGAGAGACTCCTGTGGTTTCTAGGGTTCTCTACTTTATTATTGAACTACATGGAGCCCTCTTGGTTATTGTGCTTGGCTTATTCTCCATGGAGAAGGAATGATGTACTCCATGGAGCGCAGCAGAGTGCTGTGTCTTATATCCCATTATAATAGTGACCTGCAGATCCCCCATAGTGAGGTCCTATGGAGAAATGTGCAGCCGCTGGGAGATCCTTCCTTTCATGTGTAATATCAGATCGGTGCGAGTTCATGCGCTGATGGAGTCTCTGGATGTTTCCCCGACATAAAGGCCTGTGGTTGGACACTGCTGACACATAATAAGGTACCACATTATAGGACCTGCAGGAGAAGGTCCCTGGATCTCATGTGCCTGCTGTGATTGAGGTACAGATACCTGGTCACCTGTTCAGATGTGCTGCACATGTTACACCCGCATGCAGGCAGGTGAGGGGACATTTTCTGATGGGGGTCTCAGGGCTCCGGACAACCAGTTGTTTCAGGTTTGGTGGTTGCCGGAAGGACTGGAGAGGAAGGACTGGGAATATTTCTTTTAGTCTTGTGTCTTTATGTCGGATCGGTTGGAGTTCCTTGGAATGTGACGTAGGATCTCCAGTTGTGGCTGTAAGTGACTACTAGGGGCACTCCGGCCTCCTGTGGGGTCTCTTTATATGTGAGTAAATCTGACTGCAAGCATATCTTTTCCTGTAACCCGGATCGGCCCACCCAACTGCCCCTTTAACTCAACCAAAAAAAGACCAGACACATTTAACCTTTAACTTTGTTGTATGACGACGAGAGAGTCGGGCACAGCTTTATGTAACTATATAACAAATAACTCCTACTGTTAAATATAACGGATAAACCCAGGCACCTGTGTACCCACCTGTCAGAGGGCAGGTAGGTCACAAACCCAATAAAACCACCAGCTGTGACATTAGAATTGCAAAAAAGGGAGGGCAGGAAGATCCGCAGGAAAGAGGGTGAGTCCACAGTTACAGCCCACTTGTAGCCCACCCCTTAATACCACCCACACCTGTAGCCCATGCACCCAGAAATAAACAAACTTCTCTTAAAGGGGCCGTGCTGCCGCTGCTAAAAACCTCACTAACTTTTATGCCCAGACTTGCAGGCAGTCATTAGCCTGTAGGCGCTTGGCTGTGGGGATATCAATCTTACTTGGTCATGTCACTTTTTGGTCTGCAGCCCAATGGGAGAAATTCAGACCTGAGCTCCAGGAGGTGTTTCTCCAGGTCTGAGCAGATTGTAGCGTATGGCCTGGCTGTACATGATATATTGTCTAGTAAGTTTGGGGTGGAAGCTGTTATTTCTCAGGTAGGTCGTTCTGTCTGTTGGTTTACGGAATATTGTTGTGGTTAAGCAGCTGTCTTTCATCTTTGTGGAATCCAGAAAGTGGATTTTGGATCTCCTTATCTGAATAACTTGGTTTCAGATGATGTTGGGGTGAACGTTGTTGTAGCCCTCATGGAATTGAATCAGGACCTCCTCACCTGCCGTCCAGATAATCAGAATATCATCAATATCCCGGAGGTAGGTCATGGGTTCTGTGGTGCATGTGGATAAGTAAGTGCCTTCCAGTTCAGCCATACAAAGATCAGCATACTGTGTGCACACCCTGACCCATTGGTGTTCCCGTACACTGTAGGTACAGATCCTCTCCGGATGAGAAATAGTTGTGGGTGACCACACATTGTATGAGATCTGAGGCCAGTTCTGTAGGTAGGTTGTGCTTCTCCATGTGCCCGGCATGTCGCTATTCCATCTATATGGGGGATGTTAGTGTATAGAGACTCCACATCCATGGTGGCCAGAATTCATCAATCTGTTAAAGTTTTTAATTCTCCTTTGATCACTGCCGGGTGTATAAAATGCTGTGACTTGTTCCATGCAGAACCTGTCTGACAAGGAGCTAGTGTTCTCCAAAGCTCCACCATCAAATGTTCCTCTGCAGGGCAGTGTGGGACATTATGTTTGGTTGGAGGTGATGACCTACAGAAGTCGTCCTGCAGAATTACAGAAAATGAAACTTAGAGTTGTGAACCTTGGAGGGTTACTGGTGGATTTCATGTGGGTTCATCCATGGGGTCATCTCTCTGGACAGGTCCTGGTACTTTAGGCCACTGTGGACACAAGCTTCTGAGATGGCCTCTCATATCTATTGCTCCTGATACATCCGTATGGCAAATAGTAGAAGTTGCTCAGACGCTGGTGACCTATATTGAAGTTTATAGAGTTCTTACCGATATCTAAATATTCTTTACCTGCCCAATTTGGAATTGTGTTGGAGTCTAGTATTCAGCTTGTAGGCAGGAAGCCCTGGAGCACCATGATGTTGGACTTTCTTGAGATTGAGTGGTGGAATCTTCTATAATTTCCAGGTGGGGATCTGCCATGTCTCACTGATGCCCACTATCGTATTTCCCTTCCAACATTTATGACTTCCAGTTCCTCCATCTTATGCGGCTCCTGGCAATATTGTACACGCACTGTATCTGGGTTTTCACTGTTCCTCTGGTTCCGAAGAACTTAACAACCCCCCCCCCCCCCTCCATGTAAATGCTTCCCGGAGGTGCTAGGACGGTGCCACCAAATTAGTTTCATGAACCATTGTCACATTATCCTGGTGGTTTTGATTAGTTGTAGCTGTGGCCCGTGCCCAGAGCACCCTGTTATGTATACAAGAGGCTGAGTCTCACTCTTATTGGACACTGAAGGTTTATCTTTGGATCTTTTACACTTTTTTTTTTTTTTTTTTAAAATCTCTATACATGCATATGCACCCTAATTTCCCCCCATAAACATGGGATCTGCACCCCAGTGTCTGTAGCCAGGAGCCTTGCTGTGGTCATCAGAATTGTCTTTGATCAATTTTTTTATTTTTCCAGGCCCCACATTTCAAAGTGCATTAAGAAACCCATCCCCCTGCACCCCTGAGCCTCTGTAGCGGGAAGGTAAATCATCCCTCACCTGTATTGGTACAGGGTTCTCCCATATTTCCTCCACATTGCGGCTCCATGGTCTTGTGGGGGTAGTAGTCCCATCACTATTAGTATCTACTCCCCACTCACTGATAATGGGACTGTGGAGCTCGGTGTGGAGCAAGTGATGGGACTGGAACCTGATGACACCTTCTCCTCTTCTACTGGATCCGGAAGACGCGGCTTCTTTGGATGGAAGCTCGCTACCGTATAAGGATAATTATCCTCACCCAATCTGTCCATAGAAAGAAATGTGAGACACGGCCATTAGTACCGGAAACATCCACCACCAGCCCTACTGAGTATTACAGGAGGAGGGACAACTCACCGGCAGGAGACCTCATAGGGATCGATCCACAGGGTCATCTCCTTGGGGAGGGACAGGTCCTGGTAGCTGAGGCCACTATGGGCACAGGCCTCCAGGATGGTCTCATCCCGGTCATTCCTGTTCACCCGGATACACCTGAAATAGGCAAATATTACACGTTACAGAGAAGATCCTGATGGACCTGCATGAGGTCGTCTAGAGATGAGGATCCATGATGGGTTTATAGATATTCTGATAACTCCATCTGAAGATATAAAGACCAAGATGAGAAATTTATGGACAAGGCATGAAATATGTGGAGTAAAAATGGCAAATTGCTTCTTGCCTAATGCAGAAATATTCTAGAACTGGACATGGACCATGGGGAGAATTATTATGGTTTCTATTGGTCCAGTAGAACAAATTGTGGAAGTTTTCAGCTTCTTGTAGAACATTAGTCATTTATCTGAGAAGCTGATGAGCCAATGATGGAATTTTTAGAATTGTGTCCAAAAGACAAAACTGAGATTAATAATAATAATAATAATGGAATAATATAAAATTACAAATGTTTTCAGATGCCGATACACGATGCAGGAAATTCTCTACTACTGACCGGTTCTCTACAAGACATTTAGAGATCAATCAGGAAGTTATTTGTCGTAGTTTACTGGTTGTTAATAGAGCGATAGGACATTTTGCTAATTTATTTTGATTCTTCTGGCCATATGTAGGGATTGACTTCAGATGGGAGGGAAAATATTGGGGAAAGTTGTCAACGAGCAAGTGAGAAACTTTTGGGTAAACTAGAGATTAGGTAATTTTAGGAGTTTTGGTAACTGATCTAAATGGGAATCTTTAGAATATAAAAAGTGACATTTTATCTTTGACGTGTAACAAATCCAGGAATTTTTTTGAGCTGCTAATGGAACAATATTGTAATTTACCACCTATCATACAGATCAGGGAGTTACCTGTAGGCTCGGCCTTTCATTGCCTTCACTAGATACCAGTGGTCGGTGACTTTTAGTAAAGCATTTCTCTGGATGTCTCCACCACGGCCACATCCAGTTCATGGAATATATTGGGCAGAGTTCTATTATATCCAACTCCGGCCAACAGCTCCTTATCTCTAAGACATTGGGCATCATCACTGTGCCCCCACAAGTGTCAGACTGTAGAAGAGGGAGGGTAAAGCATTCCTCACCTGTATTAGTGCAGGGTTCTCCCATATTTCGGCTCCATGGTCTTGTGGGGGTAGAAGTCCCATCACTGGCATCTAGACCGCTGTCGGTTTCTTCCCCACTCAGACTCAGTGATGACTGGACTGTGGAGCCGTCATCTTCTGGTTGGTGCGGAGGAAGTGACAGACTTGGAATCAGGTGATACTATTTGCTTTTATAGGATCTTGATGAAGGGGAATTCCTTGGGTTGATGGCCATTATAGGGTGGGGGGTAGAACATTTCTCTGAATTTAGTCTTTTGTCTGTCCAGTGTTAGGTCTTTGTCCATCATCGTCATAACACTCATACAACACACGATTTCCTATGGCTGTTTCTTTATAATCTCCTCCTCTGGTCACTTCCTCTGTAACTTTCTCCCATCTACTTGCAATTTCCGTCGTATCATTATCATGCAACCAGCCTTTGTTCTTTTCAGAACCTTTTCCATTTACTAACATACAAACTACCACATTTTGGCATACCTGCCCTTTCCAACATTCTCTGACATCCTGTTACAGCCTCTTTCCCTCTTTCACTGTCTGTACTGCTGGTTTCCCTCCAAATTGACTCACACTATCTAGCAAATTTCCCATAATTTTCTATATATCTCTAGTGCGGCGCACACGCAGTATCTTCCTTAGGGCAGCTTAACAACTTCCTGTCAAGACTAATGGTCCTAGTCTCTCTGGAGCGCCATGATGTTGGACTTTCTTGAGACTGAGTGGTGGTGACATTTTCTATAATTTCCAGGTGGTCCTGGAGACCTGGCTTGGCAGCAGGTGGTCGTCTGCCATGTCTCACGGATGCCCACTATCGTACCCCCCCCCCCCTTTCCATGTAAATGCTACCAAGAGGAGCTGGAACAGTGCCACCGAATTTGTTTCATGAACCATCAAATGAATATGACTTTTTTTTTTTTTTTTTTTTTGCATGAAAAATGGCAGCTAGTGGTTGATTAGTTATGGCCCCGGCTCAGTGGACCCTCTTATGTATGCCAAAGATTTATCTTCAGAATTTTTACTTTGTCTTTCAAAAAAAACTGATCTCTGTATTATGCACCCTAAAGCTGATCACCGTGTATGGATAGATGTCTTCACCCAATCTGTCCATAGAAAGATGTGAGACACTGTCATTGTTACTGGAAACCACCAACCCTACTGAGTACTATAAGAAAAGGGACTACTTATTGTCAGACTTCATGGGGATTAATCCACAGGGTCATCTCCTTGGGGAGGGACAGGTCCTGGTAGCTGAGGCCACTATGAACACAGGCCTCCAGGATGGTCTCCTCCCGGTCATTCCTGTTGACCCTTATACATCTGAAATGGGCAAATATTACACGTTAGAGAGAAGATCCTGATGGACTTGCATGAGGTCGTCTAGAGACGATGATCCATGATGGAGTTTTCTAGATATCCTGATAACTCCATCTAAAGATATGAAGGACCAAGATGAGAAATTTATGGACAAGGCATGAAGTGTGTAGACTGACCCAGTCCTTTAAAATTCCGGTTGGGGATTGGCCATGTAGCAAGTCCTTTCCGTGAAGACCTACCTCTTCCTGTCCTCAACGACAGACCCACCTACCTGAGACCACTGACCCAATGTGGTGAGAGTAGAAGAAACCCCAACATCTTCTACCGGTTTCCCTAGTTCCATCTCTGACCTGGCAGCCACTTGATCAGAAGGGTGGAAGTCAACGAGCTCCCGAGGGACCACAACGCTCTAACTGCGTGCCCTAGCAGTGATGGCCGCTGTGACCGCAGGTAGCGTTCACTTCCTCTACTTCTGACCCAGTCGCCAAGGCAGATGGACAGGCCCTGTCCTGAGGCAGTCTGGTTGGGGGTAAGCTCCTTAGATGCTTCACTAGTCCCGGTATTTTTCTGTCATCCCAGCAAGCTTTTCCCCTGCAGCTGTTAGCCCCCTGTCTCTCACTACACTAGGAGTGACAGAGGACATCTGGTATCCAGAGGATGACAGTACACTTCCCATAGTAGCCTGACCCTCTGCTTGGATGTGACACTAGTTGGCCCAAGTCTGTTCCCAGCAGGGAATGTCAGGTGACACGCGCCCCTCCCTGCACCCCAGTCCAAATACACCTTGGCAATGGGCAACGCCAATTCTGTTCCTCCAATTCTGGAAACGGTGAGGGTTTTCCTGGGTATCAAATCCTGTGGGGACACCAGTTCAGGCCATACAAGGGTCAACCCAGCCCCAGTGTTTCTCAATCCCATGGCCTGGCCTATGGTGACGGGCTGCAAATTATCATGGAAACTCCCCGCAGGTCCACCTTTATCCAGCAGGGTAAAGTCCTCAGTCCGCAGCTTTGGCACATGGTTCTCTGGTAACCCTGGACTAGCTGGAGCATCTGCAGCTGGTGCTCACGATCCCATTGGGAGTGCTCCCTCCATCCTGTAGCCTGTGCTCCCTCTCGCCGTTCTGTAGCACCCATGAGGGTCTTGTATGCAGCATGGTTCCCTGCCTGTAAACTGGCCCAGGCAGCTTGCAAGATGGCCATCGAGTTCATCAGACCACGTGGGTGGGTGGGCAGTCCAATGTGACCCGCCTCCATTTGATGGATTTACCACAGATGCTGCTAAACATGGTCCCAAAATACATTGGTGTACAGGAGTTGGTTAATATGAATTAATATTTAACAATTCCACTGGTTATGATTTGGAACAATTCCAATCCTAACCTTCCAGTCACCATTGGTATCACACTCCTTCCTGGACCATGTAGCATCCTGGATGACTCTTCTAGTTCTAGATTAATAATTAAACCCACCATTTTGTATATTTCTGTAATGAAGGTGTTAATTTCTATAGACCTTTACGAATTTACACATTATGAAAATTTGGATTGTAACACAAAAGCAGAATGATAAAAATAACAATGGGATGTGACAAAGTGTCTGCACAGCAGTTTGTGGGGAGGATTTTGACCAGATGTTTACGGAGACTCCCCCCACAAGATCTTCCCGACATCACGTTCCATTCATGTTCCATTTCTGATAAATGACCTTGTTTATGTCTAAATACAACTTCTGCTCCTTAATTGTTCAGTTTTCAAAAGATCTTTTATACATCATCACTTCTGTCCAAATATCCCAAGGAAATGTATCAATCTATGAGGTTCTTGTCTAGGAAGGATCTTAATTGATTGGTGCTTATGGGAAAGATATTTGTCCTTCCCATAGTCCTAGAAATGGCTTCTATATTTCCTTCCATACAATAAGGTCCTTAAGCTTTCTGAATGTATGTAAGAAGGAAAGACGGTCCACACTTTTCCTTTTCATCCATCTGAAGTCTTATTGTGACCACCACGTCATGGATTGAGTGGACACTTCAATCTGTGCCCGGCAAAATTACTGCGTCTTGATTAGACAAGCATGTGATCTTACACGGAAAATACAAACCTGAAAGATCTAATTGTTCCAGGTGAGAACCATCGTATGCAGATTCGGTGCACTCTATACTCTGATTTATCACGTTACTGACCACAACCCCTCACACGGTTACAGGAACAATCATTTGTCCTCCTCCAGCTATTGGAATCAATGAAGTGTCTAGACTCGTGTTTTCATCCCAGCCACTTATTTGGTACAATAATTATATTTTCTAATATTCCAAGCAGAGTAATACCGGGGACATTATAGATGAGTGGAATCTTCTACGTCTCCATACAAGCTCTGGCTACCTCCATCTCTTCAGTGATCTCCATTCTAATGTCCTGTCTTACAGATGACCCCAATACGACCAGAGTAGACAATCATTGTCTCTAGAAGTTGGTTCAGACTCCTTTCTCCCAGATAACCTATGGATTTTAGGTCTGACTGCTGTGTTACTATCCATTGCAGTAACTACACTCCCAGTTGTCCCCAATCCTCCAAGATATTTCATTATTCATCTCTTGGCCCTTGTTTGAAAGGCTTTTTCTAACCCAACACTCTAACCCTTCCTCCATGTTGGTTAGATATTGCCTACACTGAGGATATCCAGAGGACACTTTCCAATCATAAATATTTTATGTCCACATTATAGTAACACATTTACCATTTCTTAATAGAGGTTTAGACTGGAAATTATTAATCTGAAAGGGATCAGATGGACTAAATGTAACCCCAGCACAAGCCCTGTGTATGGGTGACCATAGTGACCTTCAGATTCCCAGTTTATAATTTGCCTTAGTTATTAGATATATTCCTGAGGCTTTGGGGGATGGTTGGTGTTGATTAAACCCTAATTTCTTATTTAACCATTTCACGTTCCCTTATTGTCCTTTAAGAATCTCTTTAGACTATTTGTAAAACTTCCCAAAAATCTCTCTCCTTTTGTCCATGTGAAGGTGGAATCTAATGGAAGATCTAACCTTGTGTTGCCTTCTAAAACTAGTGGCTCTGTTTTCTCCATATTTATCATACGAGGGAATCTTAACTTGAGGGTTAATGGTATTTGTGACTGTAAAGCTTATGGAAATGTCAACTCTGGTGTTTCCAAATTTTAAGGGAACTGGTAAATTTGATTCCCAATCTTCATCATCTCTTCCTGTAATAGGAAGAATTGATGGATCTATAGTTAACAGCATTTTGGGTTTAACACCTGATTTGCTCTCGCTCTTCCTACTTTTCCTGAAGATATCATGTGATTTGTGACTTCTCCAGACCCAGTGGCTCTCCTTTCCTTATAGTTACACCCCAGGATAATGCATCTTGTAATTTACACTCCCAGGTACCAGTCCTATTATGAATGTTCCTTGTGTGGATCTTGGTTTGGGTTCTGCTTTTGCAACAAGTTCAATATGTGTATCGTGCATTTCAATACATTTGGCACCATGGTCCATGCAAAGGCTCCTGAGATGTCACGAGAATAGTCCTGGATATGTTCCTCCAAGAAATCTTAGAGATCTAATCCTCAATGTGTTAATCACTGAAGCTTCCTTCACAAACCTGGAGAGTGATGTGATATCATACGTTACATATTAGATTCTGCATGTGGAAGAATTGTACTTGCCTTCTCCTGCAGTATCTATGACCTGACTATAGCGTCCTTATGGGGAGTGGACAATGGCTCATTTGGAAAACCAATGGCATTTTTCTTCTGTCCTTAGTTCAAAAGGAGTAAATTGTGTTATTGAGGAATCTGATCCTTATACTCATCAGAACAAAAGGGACTGAATCTACCCAGGTATTTCCTTTTGTCAAGCAACAGTTTGGCAATTCTCATCTTTAAGTATCTGTTCATCCTTTCCACCATCCCTGCAGATTATGGATTGTAGGGTACATGGAACTGTTGTATCTCTAGATTTTACTTTATTGGGAAAATTAAGTGACTTCCTCTGTCTGAAGTGATCATTTTTGGAATTCCCCGAGTACAGACACATGATTCCTTAATGCCTTGGGTTGAAATCTTCTCTGTAAGAGATGATGCTCTCTCCACAGCCATCTTGAAAATGTGTCAACCACCAAAGCATCGGAGTCCATGTTTACTCGTAGGTAAAGGACCTATGTAATCTGCAATGTAGACCATGGACCTCCTGCAGGCAGGTGTAATTCGTAAGACTGGAGGCATCTGTCCTGTAGGTCGTGGATTTACTTGAGCACAGATGAGACCTGACTGACCTGCATCTTGGACGGTCTTAATTTTTTTTTTTCCAAATGACAACTTTTATGGTTGTACTTGGGATCTTCTTGTTGTTATACCAAATCATTTGCAAATTGAGGTCGCCCATTGGAGTCATGACACACAACCCTGTTATCACAAACAAAGGGAGGTTTTAGATCAACCTGAGGCGCAGCAATGGGTGGATCCTCTGCAAAAGGCAAAGCGTGTCACTTTTTCTTGACTGGAGATGCCTCCAAAGACTCAATGTTTTCCAGCAATTCTCCACTTCTAGCTGCTTTTGCTAATTCCTCTGCAGTGGTGGTTCCTACGGTTGGCTGATGTGCGCCTTTCTGATGTGCTGAGACCTTCACTACTACATGGATGTTGGCATTTTTGGATGTTTACTTAAATATTTTTGCCTCGCTGTGCATCAGGACTTTGTTGGGAAGTCTACATAACCTCATCTTCCACACTACTAAGTGATCTGTAAGATCTCACAACTTATGAGCTGTCACTATAAATAACCAGTGGCTCCTGTTCTCTTCCTCATCCAATTCCATCTCTACTCGGCACAAAGGGCAGAGATTGAACCTGTAATGTCCTGGTAGTCTGCACTGAACTGCACATCCCCCTTCTGGGTACCAAAGCCTGTGTAGTGTGGCCCTTCTGAATGATATCTGGACCAGTCTATATAAACCGCCTCCTCTGTTTTCTCGTCCTCTCTCCTAAAGAGAAGGACAAGGCTCCTGAAATGTGTCCAGACATTTCTCCCTCATAGTGCATCAACTGAGGAAGCACAGACTTGGCTTTGAATGTAATTTTGCGTTGGTGACAGACAAACAATGTGCAAATCTGATGCGACACCTGGGACCCCCAGAGGTGAAGTTTAGGTGTGAAATGGGAAGTCTGCAAAATGATTTTGTTGAAATCCATTGTTCAGTTGATTTAACTGTAAAATGCACCCGCACAAGATGTGTTGCACAAATTTCAAACCCGGAATCTTAAGCTTGGAAAATCTCCCCAAATTCTCCTCTCCCACCTGCAACAGTACTGCAGAGGTTCAGAGGCAAGAACCTGAATGTTCCAGTCTCATCCTCCTGGTTTGGTTTGCAGGTTTCTCTTTTAAAAAAATCTTCCTGTTCCTCTCCCCATGGTCCAATTGGATCATTGTCTTTCATAGATCATGGAGGCCTGGATATTTCTGCAAAGCCCTCTATGAAATACCGTTTGGCCTTGTCAACTTTGTTATCTGACCTCAGTTTGCAATGGCTTGACCTTTTCGATCAGTTTCAAACCTGCTTCATGCAGCAATGTGAACAGTTCTGCTAACAAAGATGGAGGTCCTTGTCTTCAGTAGCCAATCATAAATCGACATATTGGAGGGAGGCAATCGGGTCTGGAAAATGTTAGGACGCCCGATGGAATATTGATGGCCTTAAATGAGCCCCTTGCAGAAGTCTGGAAAGGACGTATTCCTCCCCTCTGTGAAGAAATGAATCCGGTGTAACAGCCGTGTCTGACGCTATGGTATCTGTAGTTCCCACATCAGATATACATGAAATCCCTCCAGCACATGAAGTGCCGATCATGCTATCACTAGGTAGGTGCATACTATCTACAGCATTGGATAACACATTACAGTCCACAGAGCCTGCTGATACATCACCGCTGGCTATAGCTATATCAGGACTATGCATGCAGACATCTAGCACAGCTGGTAATAGTTACACTAGGATTATGCAGATAATCAGTAGACTATTCTCTCATATCATTGGACCTATAACTATCACTGTTCATATTGGGCAGTCTCCAACTCACTTGTGGCACCAAGTGTGCCCAGGTCCTCCTTAGCACCCATGGGCACATATCTAGACACTAATTATCCTAAATCTGTCTCCACAACTTTGGGAAGGTTATCCGTTACCGCTCCCCCAATCCAGGTACACACGTGCATTGGGCAAAGCTGGGGTGAGGCCTCCAACACCAGAAACACCTGGGATGAGATCCTCTGGTTTGACAAGTGACGGGTTCACAAGGGTCATCTGTGCACTGTATCCCTCAAACCCACTGACATTGTCACCCACTGTAACCTCCTGTAGGTTGTCACCAGCCACCCTTATTCCCACAGACAAAACAGAAGGTGAAGAGACCATTGGTGTGGGCGAAGGGGTGGTCTTCCTCTTCTCTGGGCATGTAATACTGATGTGCCTCATAGAACATCTGCACCGGTCTCCCGCTGGCTTGGGTGAGGTAGGTGTCACCCCAGAAGCTTTGTGAACAGTAGAAGAGTTGACAGGGGGCTTACCACCCCCTCCAGCCTATTCCAAGGATTTTGGCTTCCATTCTGGTATGAACGGTCGCACCTCCGCAGTACAGGTGTGAATAAATTAGTCCATGGTGATCAGGTCATCCATCTCCTCTAGGGTAGTCACACCCCATCCTCTGCCAGGAAATGCTAAACCTGGTGAAATGGTGCAAACTCCGCATGACTATCTGTATCTGTCCGCCTGACGGTACGGAAATGCTCTGTACTCCTCTGGAGTATCAGAGCCCTTTCTATAGCCTCCTAATCGTGCTCCACAGAGGCAGGAAAGGCTACAAACGCCTCCAGTGCTTTGCCTAAAAGTCCAGGGGTAAGGCATCTGCCCATCCAGCAGGCGGCAGTTGAAATTGCCTGCAGACCCTCTCAAATCCTTGCAAAAAGACATCCAGGTCCCCATCATTCTCCAGGACAGGACAATGATCCAGACGGCGCCTAAAAGAAACTGTCCATGGACTCTCTGTGATGGTGAAGCTCTTGGCTCCTGTTGGAGCTATATCTGGGCCATCCACAGCTCATGCTCCCGCTCCGCTTGCGCTGTTTGGCGTCCAGCAAATTCTCACTCTCCCTGAGTAGCTTCTTCATCAGGAAAATTGTCTGAGAAATGTGGGACCCTCCAGAAGAGCTGGCTCCCCCCCCCCCCCCCTCTTCTGCTTTGGTACCTTTTCCTATTGAGTGGCACATACTGTAAGTATGTTTAGGGAAAATTTCTCAAACTCCATTTTGGTTTTTGTGTGTGTGTCCCCCTTCCCCCAGGATAAAACTACAAAGGGGGGGGGGGGGGATTCTGCAATCTCTCATATCTGGAAACGCGCTTTTGTTTTTAAAATGTTGTGGGTATTTGTATCCATGTTTTTCTTATTGTGAAACACGTGTGTGCATTGAATGTTTATTGTCAGACTTCATAGGGATCGATCCACAGGGTCATCTCCTTGGGGAGGGACAGGTCCTGGTAGCTGAGGCCACTATGGGCACAGGCCTCCAGGATGGTCTCCTCCCGGTCATTCCTGTTCACCCGGATACACCTGAAATAGGCAAATATTACACGTTAGAGAGAAGATCCTGATGGCCCTGCATGAGGTCGTCTAGAGATGATTAATGATGGGTTTTGAGAACCCCAAATAGATCAGGATATCTAAAGATGTGAAGGACCAAGATTAGAACTTTATGGGCACGGAATGAAATATGTGGAATAAAAATGGTTAATTACTTATCGACCAATACAGAAATATTCTAGAACTGGACATGGACCAGTGGGGGGGGGGGGGGGAATTATTTTGGTTATTATAGGGCCAATAAAACTGTCATTTATTTGAGAAGTTGATGAATCGATGTTGGAATCTTTAGAATTGTTTTCAATAAACAAAATGGATGAAATAGAATAATAATAATAATAATAATGGAACAATATAATAATGGAACAATATAAAACAATTACAAATGTTTGAAGCTGCCGATACACAATGCAGGGAATTCTCTACATCTGACCATGGACAGTACATGTATACAGATCACTCATGAAATCCTTTGTAGTAATTTACTGGTTGTCAATAGTGATAGGAAATTTTGCTAATTTGAGCAAGTGAAGGGAACTTCTGGGCAAACTCCTGATTGGATAAATCATTCCTCTCCTGTATTGGTGCAGGGTTCTCCCATATTTCCTCCACATTCTGATCTTGGAGTAGTCCCATCGCTGTTAATATCTATACCGCTGTCTGTTTCTTCCCCACTCAGACCCAATGATGGTACTGGAACCAGATGACACTTGCTGCTCTTCTATAGGGTCTGGATAATTATGCCCCCATATATAATGCCCCATCTCCTTATTCCCTCATTTATACTGCCCCCTCTTATAACTGCCCCCTTTGTTTTTTTTAATGTCACCCCCTCATGTAGCATTAGGACGCCCAGCGCTGGCGGGTGGTGCCGTCCTCACGTTGCCTGCGCTGGGAGCGGTGCGGCCCCTAGTGGCAGAGCAGGGAGTGTATTACTGCACACAAGCCGCGATCCCTACTGCTGTACAGCACCAGCTCATGTCCTGTCCCCATGTGACCGCCCACCACAATAGTGCCGAATATTCCCTGTGCCGGATGTGACCTGTGGCTGCACAATGCCCGATCCTGCTCTAGGCATATGTTATGTATATGTGTAAGGCAGAGGAACAGCGCCCTCTAGATCTCATCTGAATTACTGCATTATACTGTATTTTAGGACCTGTGGTCACATGTTCCTGGTGGCAGGTCCTTAATTGCAGGAGGAGCTTCTCCCTCAGTAGTTGTGGCTATAAGCCCCCCCCACCGTGATCTCCCCAGACCCACTGACCACAGCGCCCCCTTGTGTATGTATATGAGGGGGTGTGGTCTCCCCAGACCCACTGACCACAGTGCCCCCTAGGTAATGTATATGAGGGGGTGTGGTCTCACCTTCATTACAGACATAGCAGCATTTTTATCTCCAGATCTTTATTACATTATAAATATTTACAATTTCTTGTTTTCAATTAAAAAAAAAATAAATACAATTATCTCCCTGACCCCTAATCTTCAGACAAGAGGATCTTCCCCTCACACTTCCTGTTCCCAGAATCCTTGCTGGTGGTCTTCTGGGGAATTTTGATAAAACTGTGTGGCCCTCCACCCGGGGATCCAGAGGGGGGCCGCGGTCCTGAAGACAGCTCGGAGGGGCCTGAGGAGACAGAATAAAAGAAACAACATCAATCATAGGAACTCCTCTCACTATAACCCCCAAGATCGTCATCACCCCGCACCCCATCCCTACAGCTCAGCTACAAGTGTCAGGTTAATCGTTCCTCACCGGTATAGGGACTGGGTCCTCCACATTGCGGCTCCCTGGTCTGGTGGGGGTAGTAGTCCCATCCTCTATACTGTCATCCCCACTCAGACTCGGTGATGATGGGACTGTGGAGCCGCCATCTTCTGGTGTTGGGGTGGAGGAAGTGACAGGACTGGGTCCAGATGGCACCACCTCCTCTCCTACTTGATCTGGAAGACGCGGCTTCTTTGGATGGAAGCTCGCTACCGTATAAGGATAATTATCCTCACCCAATCTGTCCATAGAAAGAAATGTGAGACACGGCCATTAGTACCGGAAACATCCACCACCAGCCCTACTGAGTATTACAGGAGGAGGGACAACTCACCGGCAGGAGACCTCGTAGGGATCGATCCACAGGGTCATCTCCTTGGGGAGGGACAGGTCCTGGTAGCTGAGGCCACTATGGGCACAGGCCTCCAGGATGGTCTCCTCCCGGTCATTCCTGTTCACCCGGATACACCTGAAATAGGCAAATATTACACGTTAGAGAGAAGATCCTGATGGACCTGCATGAAGTCGTCTAGAGATGAGGATCCATGATGGGTTTTCTAGATATCCGGATGGATCTATATGGAGTTATCGAAAGATGTGATGGTGGGAAATTTATGGACATACAAAGTAATAAGGAAAATAAATGGCAAAATGCTGAAATACAGAAATATTCTACACCTGGACATGGATATAAAACTTCTCCCAATAGAACAATGGAGTCATTTATGTGAGAAGCTGATGGATCAATGTTGGAATATTTAGAATTATTGCCAGAAGACAAAACTGGGATTACTAAAAAGAACAATAATGGAACAATATGAAAACATTGGAGATGTAGGAAATTCTCTAGAACCGACTATGGAGCAGGATGACATGGGAATTATTCCATTTATTCAATAAGTGCGGGAAACTTTTAGGCAAATTACTGATTTAGGAATTTTGGTAACTGATATAAAGTCCCTGATGTAGGAATGTTTGGAGACGCTGATGGATGTAGGAATGATGTTACCACATATCAGAGCAGTGCGTTACCTGTAGGCCTGGCCTCTCATTGGCTTCTCCGGGGACCAGTGTCCCGTGTATTTTTTGGAAAGAATTTCTAAGACCTTGTCTCCGAATAGTTTGACCTTCATTGGGTCCAGTTTTTGGAATCTGTTGTGCAGAGTCTTAATATAACTAACCCCGGCCAACAGCTCCTCTCATCTCCAGGGGGACGAATGTGTAAGAGGCCATTATATCTATGGGAGGAAACAAGAACAGGTCAACTTTTTTTGTAAGAAAAATAAATCTCTAAGATATTGGGGGGGGGGGGGGATAGAAAGATGGAGGAGATGCAGCAGACGTGAAGAGCAGCAACAAGACCGGATACAGCAAAGACCCCGAGCTCCTCTATACAAAGAGAAATCGGCAGCCAGAGAGCGAGAGCCCAACCCCGATACTAGAGCCGCACCAAGACCTGAGATACAGAGAGCGAAATGGAGAGATAGGAGATGGATAGATAAATGCTGATGTGGTGATGTGCTCGAGGAGTAAGGAGGTTATTGGCGCGCATGCGCAGAAGGTCTGGGGGAGTCGGCGCCTGCGCATTAAGGAGCGGGCACCAATACTACTGAAAAGATGTGTATCGCGCTGAGGGGTCCGTAGAAAGAACGGCACTCCCTCGGCAATAGACAGGGGGCGCTATATGAGAGAAGTATATCGCCAAGTATAGTGAATACTATAGCTTAATAAGCTAATGAATCCCTTTTGAGGGCACATAAGAGACAAGTACATATCGCCGCCATGATTAAAACCATAAATAAGCGGATGCAATGTTATAAATGGGATAATAAAATAGAGTAAATTATATATAGAACATTTTCAAAGTGACTGGTTGAGCAAATTAATCGAATGAAGAGCCTACTAATATTGTATGTAACATAACAGTATACTTGAGACCGGTCTATTGGTTTTGGGCGCATGTAAACAGCTCGAGGCTAACTGATTTATAAGGGTTTGAGACCTCTTGAAGGTGACTGGAATCTCCTCTTGCACGACCCCCATCTCAGGAGCTCCGTTCCCTGTGGCCCCCCCCCCCCCCAATCTGACTGCCATCATTGGAATATGTGGTAATGAAATTAATATTAGTTTTTCAGGAGGGTACTTTGCTCTCTTTTGGGTTCAAAGCAATCAGCTTGACTGGTGGCCCCGGCCCTGGCACATGCCGGAGAGACAGGAGGTGGATATCCTTTGGCGAGGAACCTGTTGCACAGAAGCTTGCTTTGGGTGGTGTAATCTTCATCCGTCGTGCAATTACGCCTAATTCTCTTAAATTGCCCGAACGGGATGTTGGTCTTCCATATTTTTATTTAACGGGGAATCGTTATATCTAGGAATTCAATTTCTTCTTTAGTAATGTTTGAAGTGAATTCCAGGCCCCAGTTGTTATTAATATCTTGAATGAAATTGATGGCCTCATCTTTTGTCCCTCTACAAATAATAAAATATCATCTATGTAACGTTTGTAGGTGAGGCATTTGTTGGAGGATGGATGTGTAAAGATGTTTTGTTCTTCAAATCAGCCCACATAGAGGTTTGCATAGCTCGGGGCAAATTTCCTGCCCATGGCCGTGCCTCTTCTCTGGATAAAAATCCGTTCTTGAAAGGAAAAATAATTATGGTTCAATATGAAGGAGACGGCTGCAAGGATGAACGTGGTTTGCGTATCGGACATTGTGGGATCTTGTCTTGGATTTTGTACTGTTGCATGAATCCCGAGGTCATGAGGGGTCACAGTATAAAGAGGATGATTCACACTTGTTTCTGACCATGGACATTTCCTATGTGAGTGGTAAAATATGTTTAAAGATGGAAGTTTTCTGACATTTTTTGTAGGCACAGATCTACGTAATGGGATAAATCTGCAGTAAAGGGAGTTGATATCGGAAATTATAGGGCGTCCAGGCAGGCCCGGCGTCGGCATCCGGCGGACCGGGGCCCCAGGGCTCCAAAGGGGCCCACCACTATCTATTACTTGCCTGTGGTCGTCCCACTACCTCCCCTGAATGCAGGCTGCATAGCAGGTGGGTGGAGAGGTAGTGGGATGGGCTCCCTGCCCTACCCACCTCTCCTGAGAAGCGGCACGTCCCGCGCCTCGCGTCAGGCCCGGTCTTTGCGCTTCGAGTCCTGCCGGGCTACACACCTCGCGTCCGGCCTGCACAGCTCGTGTCTGGCCGGCATGTGTGCCTCATGTCCGTCCTGGCCTGTCCGCGTGCCTCACAGGGTCTATGCGGTCTCCTTCCTGAGCTTGCCACCACGTTCCCACCAGGGTGAGTATAATTGCAACATATGTAAATGCACTCACCGGCGACTTTATTAGGTGCACCATGCTAGTAACGGGTTGGACCCAGTTTTGCCTTCAGAACTGCCTCAATTCTTCGTGGCATAGATACAACAAGGTGCTGGAAGCTCCTCAGAGATTTTGCTCCATAGTGACATGATGGCATCACACAGTTGCCACAGATTTGTCGGCTGCACATCCATGATGCGAATCTCCCGTTCCACCACATCCCAAAGATGCTCTATTGGATTGAGATCTGGTGACTGTGGAGGCCATTTGTGTCCAGTGACCTCATTGTCATGTTCAAGAAACCAGTCTGAGATGATTCCAGCTTTATGACATGGCGCATTATCCTGCTGAAAGTAGCCATCAGATGTTACAGGGTACATTGTGCTCATAAAGGGATGGACATGGGCAGCAACAATACTCAGGTAGGCTGTGGCGTTGCAACGATGCTCAATTGGTACCAAGGGGCCCAAAGAGTGCCAAGAAAATATTCCCCACACCATACCACCACCACCAGCCTGAGCCGCTGATACAAGGCAGGATGGATCCATGACACCACCAGCACCAGCCTGAGCCGCTGATACAAGGCAGGATGGATCCATGCTCATCAGACCAGGCAACGTTTTTCCAATCTTCTACTGTCCAATTTCGATGAGCTTGTGCAAATTGTAGCCTCAGTTTCCTGTTCTTAGCTGAAAGGAGTGGCACCCGGTGTAGTCTTCTGCTGCTGTAGCCCATCTGCCTCAGAGTTGGACGTACTGTGCGTTCAGAGATGCTCTTCTGCCTACCTTGGTTGTAGCGGGTGGCGATTTGAGTCACTGTTGCCTTTCTATCAGCTCGAACCAGTCTGCCCATTCTCCTCTGGCATCGACAAGGCATTTCTGCCCACAGAACTGCCGTTTACTGGATGTTTTTTCTTTTTCGGACCATTCTCTGTAAACCCTAGAGATGGTTGTGCGTGAAAATCCCAGTAGATCAGCAGTTTCTGAAATACTCAGACCAGCCCTTCTGGCACCAACAACCATGCCACGTTCAAAGGCCACAAATCACCTTTCTTCCCCATACTGATGCTCGGGAGAACTGCAGGAGATTGTCTTGACCATGTCTACATGCCTAAATGCACAATGTGCCATGTGCATCATGCTGCCATGTGATTGGCTGATTAGAAATTAAGTGTTAACGAGCAGTTGGACAGGTGTACCTAATAAAGTGGCCGGTGATTGTGTGTGTGTGTGTGTGTGTGTATATATAGCATAAAAGCAACATGGCAACATGTCATGTGACTTCCTAAAACACCATAGTTGTATATACATAACACCGCACGATCGGTGATACATAATCTGATCTGTTCAAAAAAACTGGTGAATAAATAACACGACCCAAAGTTCTATGAAGTTTGTTTTTTTTTTTCTTTGACATAAAATTAATCTGTCCACAAATGACCAATATATGGGGGTCACCTGGTGCGATGTAACACCTGTGTATAGTTCTCCTCTAGTACATGCGCCGCTCACATGGGATCCGGGAAAACTGCAGGACATCAGCGACTGTGGCCTAATGCCATACCTCCCAACATTTGTAATAGGGAAAGAGGGACAAAATGGCAGCACGCGTAGCGATCCCCCTAAGCCACACCCCCAATCACTCCCTGGCCATACCCCACATTTTATTATTATTTATTATTATTATTCTCAATGTTAAATTTTTTTTTTTTTATCCTGACTGGGATTAGAACCTTGAACCTGCAGTGTCCAGGAACAATGACACAGCACCTCTATGCACTGAGCTATGATCTCAATGATTATTTTGATAACTAAGAACTGTTACTGTTACACAGATTTAATACCTTGGTATATAGAGAGGCATCTTCTCAGATTATTGTAATTATTGAGACTTATTATTATGGAGATGGTTATTTTATTATTAATAATCGTCTCCATAATAAAATTTATAATAGTCTCAATTATTACAATAATAGCCTCTGAGAAAATCCTTAGCTACACAACCACTGAGTTTATGGCCCTATGGTTTGAGGCTCCTATTTCTAATGCAGAGGGTCTAGAGTTCGAATCCCAGACGGGGCAAAAATTTATTTAATTAAATAGCTTGTCTGGGGAAGCCCTGGAGACCATATATGGACAGATGCTGATCTGAACCTGATGACGTGGTCCCTGCTCTCCACTAACCCGACACTTCTCTCTAAAGGATTCCCTGCCCTATGTCTGTAGAAGCCATTCTGTACTATTAGTTCAGGCTATGAAAGTATTTACTATGCGGGGCACAGAGGCGGGACCTGGGGGGAAATCCGGGACAATCTGACAGCTGCCCCTGATGAGGGGCAGAGGTAAGAAAAAGGACTTTCCCGGCAAAATCGAGACGGTTGGGAGCTATGCCTAATGCGCAGCCGAAAATACACAACAGATGGCGCCAGCGTGAGACATGAGGTGCAGGAGATATGTCACCTCCCTGCCACCATCTTACTACAGGGGAGGCCGCCATCCATGTATCTTATATACAGGTAAATATGCAACAGCCGAAATATAATATATAGTGTGACAGGTAAGGACTAGCGCATGGGGACCACCATGTATAACACAAGGACTTATGGGGTTTTGGAGTTGATAGATATAAATAGGAGACCCCCTCCATAACAGGGGGGGGGGGGGGAATTAATCTTCCTCTGTGGTCACATGAGAAAGTGGAATGTTTTCAGATGTAATACCTGGTGCCCCCTTCATCATACCCCTCTTATTATGCCCCCATATATAATGCCCCATCTCCTTATTCCCTCATTTATAGTGCCCCCTTTGTGTTTTTAATGTCACCCCCTCATGTAGCATTAGGACGCCCAGCGCTGGCGGGTGGTGCCATCCTCACGTTGCCTGCGCTGGGAGCGGTGCTGCCCCTAGTGGCAGAGCAGGGAGTGTATTACTGCACACAAGCCGCGATCCCTACTGCTGTACAGCATCAGCTCATCTCATGCCACCAATGTCCCCGCGTGACCACCCACCACAATAGTGCCGGATATTCCCTGTACCGGGTGTGACCTGCAGCTGCACAATGCCCGGTCCTGCTCTAGGCATATGTTATGTATATGTGTAAGGCAGAGGAACAGCGCCCTCTAGATCTCATCTGAGTTACTGCATTATACTGTGTTTTAGGACCTGTGGTCACATGTTCCTGGTGGCAGGTCCTTAATTGCAGGAGGAGATTCTCCCTCAGTAGTTGTGGCTATAAACCCCCCACCACCGTGGTCTCCCCAGACCCACTGACCACAGCGCCCCCTTGTGTATGTATATGAGGGGGTGTGGTCTCCCCAGACCCACTGACCACAGCGCCCCCTTGTGTATGTATATGAGGGGGTGTGGTCTCCCCAGACCCACTGACCACAGCGCCCCCTTGTGTATGTATATGAGGGGTTGTGGTCTCCCCAGACCCACTGACCACAGTGCCCCCTTGTGTATGTATATGAGGGGGTGTGGTCTCCCCAGATCCACTGACCACAGCGCCCCCTTGTGTATGTATATGAGGGGGTGTGGTCTCACCTTCATTACAGACATAGCAGCCGATTTATCTCCAGATCTTTATTACATTATAAATATTTACAATTGTCTGAAGATTGGGGGTCCGGGAGATAAGAGGATCTGTCACCCACTGGGCCTGTACCCAGAATCCTTGCTGGTAGTCTTCTGGGGAATTTTGATAAAACTGTGGGGCCCTCCACCCGGGGATCCAGAGGGGGGCCGCGGTCCTGAAGACAGCTCGGGGGGCCTGAGGAGACAGAATAAAAGAAACATTAATCATAGGAACTCATCTCGCTATAACCCCCGAGATCGTCATCACCCTGCACCCCCACAGCGTCATCACCCCGCACCCCACCTCCCGGTCATCACCTTGCACTCCCCCGAGCATCATCACCCCTCAGCTACAAGTGTCAGGTTAATCGTTCTTCACCGGTATAGGGACTGGTTCCTCCACATTGCGGCTCCCTGGTCTGGTGGGAGTAGTAGTCCCATCCTCTATTCCGCTGTCTTCCCCACTCAGACTAGGTGTTGATGGGACTGTGGCGCCGCCATCTTCTGGTGGTGGGGTGGAGGAAGTGATGGGACCGGGTCCAGATGGCACCTTCTCCTCTTCTACTGCATCCGGAAGACGCGGCTTCTTTGGATGGAAGCTCGCTACCGTATAAGGATAATTATCCTCCCCTAATCTGTCCATAGAAAGAAATGTGAGACATGGCCATTAGTACCGGAAACATCCACCACCAGCCCTACTGAGTATTACAGGAGGAGGGACAACTCACCGGCAGGAGACCTCGTAGGGTCATCTCCTTGGGGAGGGACAGGTCCTGGTAGCTGAGGCCACTATGGGCACAGGCCTCCAGGATGGTCTCCTCCCGGTCATTCCTGTTCACCCGGATACACCTGAAATAGGCAAATATTACACGTTAGAGAGAAGATCCTGATGGACCTGCATGAAGTCGTCTAGAGATGAGGATCCATGATGGGTTTTCTAGATATCCGGATGGATCTATATGGAGTTATCGAAAGATGTGATGGTGGGAAATTTATGGACATACAAAGTAATAAGGAAAATAAATGGCAAAATGCTGAAATACAGAAATATTCTACACCTGGACATGGATATAAAACTTCTCCCAATAGAACAATGGAGTCATTTATGTGAGAAGCTGATGGATCAATGTTGGAATATTTAGAATTATTGCCAGAAGACAAAACTGGGATTACTAAAAAGAATTATAATGGAACAATATAAAAACATTGGAGATGTAGGAAATTCTCTAGAACCGACTATGGAGCAGGATGACATGGGAATTATTCAATAAGTAAGTGCGGGAAACTTTTAGGAAAACTGATTTAGGAATTTTGGTAACTGATAGAAAGTCCCTGATGCAGGAATGTTTGGAGATGCTGATGGATGTTGGGATGATGGTACCACATATGAGCAGTGCGTTACCTGTAGGCCCGGCCTCTCATTGGCTTCTCCGGGGACCAGTGTCCTGTGTATTTTTTTTTGGAAAGAATTTCTAAGACCTTGTCTCCGAATATTTTGACCTTCATTGGGTCCAGTTTTTGGAATCTGTTGGCCAGAGTTTTTTATAACTAACCCCGGCCAACAGCTCCTCTCATCTCCAGGGGGACGAAGGTGTAAGACGCCATTATATCTATGGGAGGAAACAAGAAAAACAAGAACAGGGAAACTTTTTGTAAGAAAAATAAATCTCTAAGATATTGGTGGGGGGGGGGGGGATAGAAAGATGGAGGAGATATGGGAAGAGCAGCAACAAGACCGGATACAGGAAAGACCCCGAGCTCCTCTATACAAAGAGAAATGGGCAGCCAGAGCGAGAGCCCAAACCCGATACTAGATCCGCACCAAGACTGAGATACAGAGAGAAATGGAGAGATAGGAGATGGATAGATAAATGCTGATGTGGTGATGTGCTCGAGGAGTAAGGAGGTTATTGGCGCGTATGCTCAGAAGGTCCGGGGGAGTCGGCGCCTGCGCATTAAGGAGCAGGCACCAATACTATTGAAGAAAGATGTGTATCGCGCTGAGGGGTCCGTAAAAACTGCACTCCCTCGGCAATAGACAGGGGGCGCTATATGAGAGAGAAGTATATCGCCAAGTATAGTGAATACTATGGCTTAATAAGCTAGTGAATCCCTTTTGAGGAGGGCACATAAGAGACAAGTACATATCGCCGCCATGATTAAAACCATAAATAAGTGGATGCAATGTTATAAATGGGATAATAAAATGGAGTAAATTATATATAGAACATTTTCAAAGTGATTGGTTGAGCAAATAAATCTAATGAAGAGACTACTAATATTGTATGTAACATAACAGTATACTTGAGACCGGTTTATTGGTTTTGGGCGCACGTAAACAGCTTGAGGCTAACGGATTAAGGGTACGAGACCTCGTGAAGGTGACTGGGGGGGGGCACAGGGAACGGAGCTCCTGAGATGGGGGTCGTGCAAGAGGAGATTCCAATCTGACTGCCATCATTGGAATATGTGGTAATGAAATTAATATTAGTTTTTCGGGAGGGTACTTTGCTCTCTTTTGGGTTCAAAGCAATCAGCTTGACTGGTGGCCCCTGCCCTGGCACATGCCGGAGAGACAGGAGGTGGATATCCTTTGGCGAGGAACCTGTTGCACAGAAGCTTGCTTTGGGTGGTGTAATCTTCATCCGTCGTGCAATTACGCCTAATTCTCTTAAATTGGCCGAACGTGATGTTGGTCTTCCATTTTTATTTTTTATAGTGACTACCAGTAAAATCGAGGTAACCATTACTATCTACCGCCTTGAAGTAGGTTTTGGTGAGGATTTTGTCATTGAAACGGGGAATCGTTATATCTAGGAATTCAATTTCTTCTTTAGTAATGTTGGAAGTGAATTCCAGGCCCCAGTTGTTGTTAATATCTTGAATGAAATTGATGGCTTCATCTTTTGTCCCTCAATAATAAAAATATAATCTATGTAACGTTTGTAGGTGAGCCGTTTGGAGGATGGATGTGTAAAGATGTTTTGTTCTTCAAATCAGCCCACATAGAGGTTTGCGTAGCTCGGGGCAAATTTCCTGCCCATGGCCGTGCCTCTTCTTTGGATAAAAATCCGTTCTTGAAAGGAAAAATAATTATGGCTCAATATGAAGGAGACGGCTGCAAGGATGAACGTGGTTTGTGTATCGCACAATGTGGGATCTTGTCTTGGATATTGTACTGTTGCATGAATACCGAGGTCATGAGGGGTCACAGTATAAAGAGGATGATTCTCTTGTTTCTGACCATGGACACTTCTTATGTGAGTGGTTAAAATATGCTTAAAGATGGAAGTTTTCTGACATTTTTGTAGGCAGAGATCTACGTAATGGGATAAATCTGCAGTAAAGGGAGTTGATACCGGAAATTATAGGGCGTCCAGGCAGGCCCGGCGTCGGCATCCGGCTGACCGGGGCCCCAGAGCTCCAAAGGGGCCCACCACTATCTATTACTTGCCCGCGGCTCCCTGCCCTACCCACCTCTCCTGAGAAGCGGCACGTCCCGCGCCTCGCGTCAGGCCTGGTCTTTGCGCTTCGAGTCCTGCCGGGCTACACGCCTCGCGTCCGGTCTGCACAACTAGTGTCTGGCCGGCATGTGTGCCTCATGTCCGTCCTGGCCCGTCCGCGTGCCTCACAGGGCCTATGCGTTCTCCCTGAGCTTGCCACCGTGTTCCCACCAGGGGAAAATCCGTGACAATCTGACAGCTAGGTAAGAAAAAGGACTTTCCCGGCAAAATCGGGACGGTTGGGAGCTATGCCTAATGCGCAGCAGAAAATACACAACAGATGGCGCCAGCGGGAGACATGAGGTGCAGGAGATATGTCACCTCCCTGCCGCCATCTTACTACAGGGGAGGCCGCCATTCATGTATCTTATATACAGGTAAATATGCAACAGCCAAAATATAATATATAGTGTGACAGGTAAGGACTAGCACATGGGGACCACCATGTATAACGCAATGACTTATGGGGTCTTGGAGTTGATAGATATAAATAGGAGACCCCCTCCATAACAGGGGAGGGGGGGGGGCAAATAATCTTTCCCTGTGGTCACATGGGAAAGTGGAATGTTTTTAGATGTAATACCTGGTGCCCCCCTTCATCATACCCCTCTTATGGCCCCATATATAATGCCCCATCTCCTTATGCCCTCATTTATACTGCCCCCTCTGATTTTCTAATGTCGCCCCCCTCTTGTAGCATTAGGGCGCCCAGCGCCGGCGGGTGGTGCCGTCCTCACGTTGCCTGTGCTGGGAGCGGTGCTGCCCCTAGTGGCAGAGCAGGGAGTGTATTACTGCACACAAGCCGCAATCCCTACTGCTGTACAGCACCAGCGCATGTCCTGCCACCAATGTCCCTGCGTGACCCGCCCACCACAATAGTGCCGTATACTCCCTGTGCCTGATGTGACCTGCGGCTGCACAATGCCCGGTCCTGCTCTAGGCATATGTTATGTATATGTGTAAGGCAGAGGAACAGCGCCCTCTAGATCTCATCTGAGTTACTACATTATACTGTGTTTTAGGACCTGTGGTCACATGTTCCTGGTGGCAGGTCCTTAATTGCAGGAGGAGCTTCTCCCTCAGTAGTTGTGACTATAACCCCCCCACCGTCATCTCCCCAGACCCACTGAGCACAGCGCCCCCTTGTGTATGTATATGAGGGGGTGTGGTCTCCCCAGACCCACTGACCACAGCGCCCCCTTGTGTATGTATATGAGGGGGTGTGGTCTCCCCAGACCCACTGACCACAGCGCCCCCTTGTGTATGTATATGAGGGGGTGTGGTCTCACCTTCATTAAAGACATAGCAGCCGATTTATCTCCAGATCTTTATTACATTATAAATATTTACAATTTCTTGTTTTCAATAAAAAAAATAAATACAATTAAAATACAATTATCTCCCTGACCCCCAATCTTCAGACAAGAGGATCTGTCACCCACTGGGCCTGTACCCAGAATCCTTGCTGATGGTTTTCTGGGGAATTTTGATAAAACTATGGGGCCCTCCACCCGGGGATCCAGAGGGGGGCTGCGGTCCTGAAGACAGCTCGGGGGGGCCTGAGGAGACAGCATAAAAGAAACATTAATCATAGGAACTCCTCTCGCTATAACCCCCGAGATCGCCATCACCCCACCTCCCGGTCATTACCCTTGAGTGTCAACACCCTGCACCCCCACAGCATCATCACCTTGCACCCCCACAGCGTCATCACCCCGCACCCCCCCCGAGATCGTCATCACCCTGCACCCCCACAGCGTCATCACCCCATACCCCACCTCCCCCGGGGCGTCATCACCCCTCAACTACAAGTGTCAGGTTAATCATTCCTCACCGGTATAGGGACTGGGTCGTCCACATTGCGGCTCCCTGGTCTGGTGGGGGTAGTAGTCCCATCCTCTATACCGCTGTCTTCCCCACTCAGACTTGGTGATGATGGGACTGTGGCGCCGCCATTTTCTGGTGGTGGGGTGGAGGAAGTGATGGGACCGGGTCCAGATGGCACCTTCTCCTCTTCTACTGGATCTGGAAGACGCGGCTTCTTTGGATGGAAGCTCGCTACCGTATAAGGATAATTATCCTCACCCAATCTGTCCATAGAAAGAAATGTGAGACACGGCCATTAGTACCGGAAACATCCACCACCAGCCCTACTGAGTATTACAGGAGGAGGGACAACTCACCGGCAGGAGACCTCGTAGGGATCAATCCACAGGGTCATCTCCTTGGGGAGGGACAGGTCTTGGTAGCTGAGGCCACTATGGGCACAGGCCTCCAGGATGGTCTCCTCCCGGTCATTCCTGTTCACCCGGATACACCTGAAATAGGCAAATATTACACGTTAGAGAGAAGATCCTGATGGACCTGCATGAGGTCGTCTAGAGATGAGGATCCATGATGGGTTTTCAAGAACCTCCATATAGATCTATCAGGATATCTAATTACGTGGAGGACCAAGATGGGGAAACTTATGGACAAGGCATGAAAATGGCGACTTGCTTATCAACTAATGTAGAAATATTTTAGAACTGGACGTGGATCAGTGGAAAATTTATTTTGGTTTCTATAGATCCAATAGAACAAATGGTGAATGTTTTCAGCTTCCTTATAGAATATAGTGATTTGAGAAGCTGATGAATCAATGTTGGAATTTTTAGAATGATTTCCAATAGACAAAACAGTAACCAAGACGTAAGCGGCCATCTTATCTACTGGAGAAAACAAGTCAACTGATTGTAATCACTAAGATATCAGGCATTTTTATTTTTTTCTTACAAAGTATCCCCACCATTGGGTAAAGCGTCCCTCACCTGTATTGCTTCAGGGTTCTCCCATATTTCCTCCACACTCCGGCTCCATGGTCTTATGGGGGTAGTAGTCCCATCACTGTTAGTATCTCTACCGCTGTCTGTTTCTTCCCCACTCGGACTTGGTGATTGGACTGGAACCTGATCATTCTTGCTCTTCTATAGGGTCTGGATGATGCGGTTTCCTCGGGTCGAAGCTCACCACCGTGTATGGATAATGGTCTTCACCCAATCTGTCCATAGAAAGATACACGGTTATCAGTGCTGAAAAATGTCCACTAGCTTTTGTCTATTGGAGGGACTACTCACCTGCAGGAGACTTCATAGGGATTGTCATGAACTTTGCTGCTCAATGACTGGATGTAGGTTCAGGAAGGAGCCTGCCGGGTCTGTTTTCCGTCCTCCATGAACCAGAGCACGGTCCAAAGTGATAGAGCTGCCCCCATATGTCATATATAGGCTGACACGACTCCTAGGTTTCTTTAGGGCCAGTAGAACAAATGGTGAAGGTTTTCAGCTCCTTATAGAACAATATAGTCGTCTGAGATGCTGATGAATCCATGTTAGTTCTGTCTATTGGGAATTCTAAAAATTCTGATTATAATGGCATCTGCAACACTTGTAGAGAATTTCCTGCATTGTGTGTTGGAACACAATACGATAACAACTGACCACGGACCAGTACAACATCAGTGGAGATCACCAGGAAGTCGTTTGTAGTAATTTACTGGTAATTTACGGGTCATATTCAGGGATTGATAAATTTTTATATTTATTCTTTTAAATGCCAATAGTTGCTCCAAGGAATGAAAGGTTTCCATTGTAGGAAATGGCTGTTTTCTAGCAATGCTTTTCAGATGCAAGGAGAGTAAGGGAGATGTCCAGCAGAACCCCAAGGTTGGGGAGGGGCTGGGTCACCCTCAGGGTTGGGTCAGTTCTCAACCCTCTTCCACTTCTATCGTAGGGGTTTATATATTTTTAATTTTGATCTTTTACCTACTATTCAGAGCTGGAGTTTTGGATATTTTATTTTTGCTTTAAGAAGAAGTTCTCCCAAAAACTTAATCAAAGACTGAGAGAACTTTATGGAGCTGGCAGCGATCACTGGTGGTCTGCACACTTCACCCCTCTCCTACTGCAGAAGTATATAGCTCAGTATTTACATTAAGTTCCTGTGTCAGTGTCTGGAAGGTTTTGTACTTCACCGCCATTTTGGTTCTGACCCAGTTAGTATGACTTTGCCTTTAGCTGTTTGTCTGTCTGTCTGTCTGTCTGTATTCATCTCTTTTGCTGTGCTCTTACCAGTGTAGGGACCGCCGCCCAGTTGCCGCCTGTGACTTGGCTCTGGCAAGTAGGTAGGGACAGGGGTTGTGGGAAGCTCAGGGCTCACTCTTTCACTCCTAGCACAACAGAATATTAAACTCTACATTAATATGGAGGCTACAGATGCATTGTTCCGTCTGCTGCAGATTCTGGTACAGACAGTGATGTGTACTGCTGCAGGAACAGCACCCTTTTTTTTTTTTTTTTTTTTTTTTTTTTTTTGTCAGTGATGAAACCTACAGCTAATTTACCTGCGTTTTTGACAAAGTGATTTGCGTCTTTTGTTCCTCCCCCCCCCCCCCTACTCTAGGGAAATTGAGCTTTATTTTTGGCTTGGGACCCAGTCATTTTGTTAAACTTTTTTTGAGACCCTCAACTATTTCTGATGATATACAAAATCCCAAAAAGAAATGTTTAAGGACCCTGACGAGGCGGCATGTGCTGAGGCCATTAATGTGTCTGTGCTGGGGAAAGGCTTCTGTAGAGGATTAATATACTGAATTTAGGAGCAATTATCCCTCCTAGGGCGCAGTTCAGACTCGGATTTGTTTGATGCCTTCACTGACCTTTCAGTAATCCAGATCCTAGACGGGCTTGGAGCTCGCTGCTTCTACTGAGAAGTTGAAAATGATCCGGTTTTGGGTTGAAGCCGGACTCTCTTGTATTGCACATGAAATCCCGTGTGATAATCTTCGTGAAATATATAGATCTCTGCATATACATTTATATAGTATCATATAATCAGTTTTATAGTTTATACGGTTAGACACTTGTCCATCATGCAAAACAACTGGTGTTGAGTAGCGTGCCGCGGGGTTCCACCGGTGTACAGCAACAGAGCCGGTATAGAGTAAGGCCCCTTCTACACTAGCGAGTGTGATGCAATGAACTCGCATCACACTCGCAACGCAAGCTGCCGGGAACGCACGGCCCGAACGCTGCACCGCGGGAGTGAACTCAGCATGTCAGTTCACTCCCGCGGTGCAGGGTTCGTGCCGTGCGTTCCCGGCAGCTTGCGTTGCGAGTGTGATGCGAGTTCATCGCATCACACTCGCTAGTGTAGAAGGGGCCTAAGAGACAAAGAGCGGTATTTTATCCATAATTGCTTCTATTAGATATATATATACACTCAGCGGCCACTTTATTAGGTACACCATGCTAGTAACGGGTTGGACCCCCTTTTGCCTTCAGAACTGCCTCAATTCTTCGTGGCATAGATGCAACAAGGTGCTGGAAGCTCCTCAGAGATTTTGGTCCATAGTGACATGATGGCATCACACAGTTGCCGCAGATTTGTCGGCTGCACATCCATGATGCGAATCTCCCGTTCCACCACATCCCAAAGATGCTCTATTGGATTGAGATCTGGTGACTGTGGAGGCCATTTGTGTCCAGTGACCTCATTGTCATGTTCAAGAAACCAGTCTGAGATGATTCCAGCTTTATGACATGGCGCATTATCCTGCTGAAAGTAGCCATCAGATGTTACAGGGTACATTGTGGTCATAAAGGGATGGACATGGTCAGCAACAATACTCAGGTAGGCTGTGGCGTTGTACCAAGGGGCCCAAAGAGTGCCAAGAAAATATTCCCCACACCATGACACCACCACCACCAGCCTGAGCCGCTGATACAAGGCAGGATGGATCCATGCTTTCATGTTGTTGACGCCAAATTCTGACCCTACCATCCGAATGTCGCAGCAGAAATCGAGACTCATCAGACCAGGCAACGTTTTTCCAATCTTCTACTGTCCAATTTCGATGAGCTTGTGCAAATTGTAGCCTGTTTCCTGTTCTTAGCTGAAAGGAGTGGCACCCGGTGTGGTCTTCTGCTGCTGTAGCCCATCTGCCTCAGAGTTGGATGTACTGTGCGTTCAGAGAGGCTCTTCTGCCTACCTTGGTTGTAACGGGTGGCGATTTGAGTCACTGTTGCCTTTCTATCAGCTCGAACCAGTCTGCCCATTCTCCTCTGACCTCTGGCATCAACAAGGCATTTCCGCCCACAGAACTGCCGCTCACTGGATGTTTTTTCTTTTTCGGTCCATTCTCTGTAAACCCTAGAGATGGTTGTGCGTGAAAATCCCAGTAGATCAGCAGTTTCTGAAATACTCAGACCAGCCCTTCTGGCACCAACAACCATGCCACGTTCAAAGGCCACAAATCACCTTTCTTCCCCATACTGATGCTCGGGAGAACTGCAGGAGATTGTCTTGACCATGTCTACATGCCTAAATGCACTGAGTTGCCGCCATGTGATTGGCTGATTAGAAATTAAGTGTTAACGAGCAGTTGGACAGGTGTATCTAATAAAGTGGCCGGTGAGTGTATATCGCTGCCATGTGACCACTCACTAGACTCGCCATCAAGTGAATTTCCTAATTTTAATTGTCTGGAAAACTTTGGAGGAAGCAAAATTTTAAACTGATTTTTCTGTTCATTAGATCAAATTTCTCCACAAAACTCAGATTTCCTGATTCCTGCGCACATGGATTCTTACGTCCTATGTGGGAACCTCTCTGATCAGATTCAATAGATTTTTTACTTTAAGCTGGAAGCCTGGGGGACACCACTAATAACTGGTGACATTCCGCGTAGGAATCATTGACCACATCTCCGGATCCTTCAGCCGGTTCTCAATCCAATTGCAAGTTATTTCTGCCAAACCAATAGCCCTAATGTTACCCATCAGGCGTCTGCAAAGGCATTTGACCCTGTCCCTCAAAGTCCAGTTCTGTTCATGATCATTATATTCACCACATTCTGGGCTGTCATTTAGATGTATTTATCACAGATGGAACTTCTCATGGTCCCACAATACATTGGTGTACGTGAGGTGGTTGGTCAGTTAATATTTCCCAGCTCCCAGTGTCTGTAGCCAGAAGCCTCGCTGGTGGTCATTGTCTGAGAAATGGGGGACACAGTCCTGAAAACTCCTCCTGGGGCGGCCTGAAGGGATAAAGGAAAATCTAAATTGATTGTAGGTCCTTAAGAGCGCCAACACCCTGCACCCTGAGCATCGGACTGTAGAGGGACGGTAAATGATTCCTCACCTGTATTAGTGCAGGGTTCTCCCATATGTCCTATACATTGCGGCTCCATGGTCTTGTGGAGGTAGTAGTCCCAGGACTATTAATATCTATACTGCTGTCTGCCCCCCGCAGTGATGGCCGGGACTGTGGAGCAAGTGATGGGACTGGAACCAGATGACACTTGCTGCTCTTCTATAGGATCTGAATAATGCGGCTTCCTTGGGTCGAAGCTCACCACCGTGTAGGGATAGTTGTCTTTCTAATGGACAGATTGGGTGAAGACATGTGGGACACGGCCATTAGTCCTGGAAACCGTCCACCACTAACCATATAACCATATAGAGTTTTATAGGAAGTGATTACTCGCTGCCCCCCCTCCTATTCTGCTTTGGTGCTTTTTCACTAAGTGCCGCACGGATGTTTGGAGAAGTAGATTTCTCTTCTCTAAATTTCTGTGAACATGCTTTTGTTAAAATATCCTGTGGTTGTTGTATCCATGTTTTCTTTGTGGGACATGTCTGTACATTAACTGATCAAAGGCTGAATTGTCAGACATCATTTGATTTATCCACAGGGTCATCTCCTTGGGGAGGGACAGGTCCTGGTAGCTGAGGCCACTATGGGCACAGGCCTCCAGGATGGTCTCCTCCCGGTCATTCCTGTTCACCCTGATGCACCTGAAATAGGCAAATATTACACGTTAGAGAGAAGATCCTGATGGACCTGCATGAGGTCGTCTAGAGATGATTAATGATGGGTTTTTGAGAACCTCCATACAGATCTATCAGGATATCTAAAGATGTGATGGCAGGAAATGTGTGGAATAAAAATGGTTAATTATCGACCAATACAGAAATATTCTAGAACTGGACATGGACCAGTGGGGGGGAATTATTTTGGTTGTTATAGGGCCAATGGAACAAAACAAAATGGATAATGGAACAATATAAAAACCATTACAAACGTTTGAAGCTGCCGATACACGATGTAGGGAATTCTCTACATCTGACCATGGACAGTACATCTGTAGCGATCACTCAGGAAATCATTTATAGTCATTTACTGGTTGTCCATAGCGATAGGAAATTTTGTTAATTTGAGCAAGTGAAGGGAACTTCTGGGCAATCTCCTGATTGGATAAATCATTCCTCACCTGTATTGGTGCAGGGTTCTCCCATATGTCCTCCACATTCTGAGCTTGGAGTAGTCCCATCGCTGTTAATATATATACCGCTGTCTGTTTCTTCCCCACTCAGACCCAGTGATGGGACTGGAACCAGATGACACTTGCTGCTCTATTGGGTCTGGATGATGCGGGTTCCTTGGGTCGAAGCTCCCCACCGTGTATGGATAATCCTCTTCACCTAATTTCTCCATAGAAAGATGAGACACGGTCATTAGTATTGTGCCATCCACCAGTAACCATACAGATTATTATAGGAAGAGGGATTCCTTACTGGCAGATATCATAGGGAGTGATCCACAGGGTCATCTCCTTGGGGAGGGACAGGTCCTGGTAGCTTAGGCCACTATGGGCACAGGCCTCCAGGATGGTCTCCTCCCGGTCATTCTTGTTGATCCTGATACATCTGTGTTACTTCAGGGTTCTCCCATATTTCCTCCACACTCTGGCTCCATGGTCTTATGGGGGTAGTAGTCCCATCACTGTTAGTATGTCTACCGCTGTCTGTTTCTTCCCCACTCGGACTTGGTGATGGGACTGGAACATGACACTTGCTGCTCTTGTATAGGGTCTGTATCCATACACGGTAGTGAGCTTCGACCCAAATAGTTGGTCTTCTCCCAATCTGACCGTAGAAAGATGAGACTCAGTCATTAGTGCTGAAAACCATCCACTACCGACCTGGAGTATTAGAGGGACTACTCGCCTGCAGGAGACTTCATAGGGATTGTCATGAACCTTGCTGCTCAATGACTGGATGTAGGTTCAGTAAGGAGCCTGTTGGGTCTCTCTGGACCGTGCTCTGACCACTTTCCACCCTCTAGTGGTGGCAGCTGTATCACTCAGGTTATTAGTCATATATCGGCTGTCAAGATGCTGAAGATATATTTATGCACCGATATTGGATTAGTCACAAATTAATCAATGTAGGTAACATCTCCAAGTTATGGAATGATTGGAACACAAGAAGCTTTTTTAATTGTATGCACTGTCCTTTTTATATTAAATGTCCATTTAATAAGGGTTATTGTACAAAAAGGGTCACACATTAAACACAAACATAGAATAATAAACTGATATTTTTTGCAAAATCAAAATTATAGAGAACTGAGCTTAATACATTATCTGACGTTTTTTATTCTGGTGCCCAGGGAAGCGGAAAGGCCTGATGACACAGTCCACCTGGGACCCCCAAAGAATGAGACTCTATTTAGAAATTTTAAAAAAATTTGTAATATCCCCTTAGCGCCCCCTGATTGGTGACACCAGGCGGCCGGGCATAAGAAAATTGCCTTGTCACTAGGTGTAAACCTCAGACTCTTCTTGGCTGATATCTTGCCCTGTGGACATCCCATACACTTGGTTGTAATTACAGCTTTTCCTTCCGGTCTCCACATACTATGCATGAAGATTTTAATGGAAACAAATTGCATAACCCCTGAACTATTCCCATCTGAGATTCCTCTGAAACTCCAGCAACAATGCTCAGAGAGATAAATATAAAAATCTCTATGCAAAACAAACAAATGTTAAATACTTTATATTATCCATAAACTGACGCATTTCGGACGCCATGTGTCCTTAGTCGTAGCCTAAAAGCAAAGACTAATTGCAAAGTATATGGAGGGGAAGATCTAGGGATTATGGGAATGGGGCTATCGCCTCCTGTAGCATAAATAACTAATACAAAGCCATATACATCCTCGCTATAAAGAAATGGTGACGTGTACTGGTTATGAGTATTACCGTACACACAAGATATCAATACAAGTCTCTTCTCTAATTCATACCAACCGGTACACGGGTTCCTGAAAGCATCTCGCATACGGAGGCTTCTGGTCCAATCTCCGCCTCTGTGGGCGGGGCACTCGCTCAATGGGCAGAACTCATAAGCCAGATACATCTCCGTGATGTACAAATCTGAAGTGTTTGGATAAACCCTGGCAGAGGGCGAGTTCTGGTTTGGATGTAATATCTGTAATGTGTTCTGATGGGATTTTTCGTGCACCTGAAATATTTTGGTTTCTATAGGCCCAATAGAACGAATGTTGAAGGTTTATAGAACAATGTAGTCATCTGAGATGCTGATAAATCCATGCTGGAATTTTAATTGTTTCCAATAGACAAAACTGAAATAATGGAACAATATAAAATAAATGACAAATGTTTGCAGATGCCAATACAAAGAGATCACTTGGGAAATTCTTTCTAGTAGTTTACTGGTTAATGGAGCAATGGGAAATTTTGCTAGTTTTTTTGGAGCTGCTGCTGGTCACATATAGGAACTTGATTGCAGTTGGGAGGGAAAATATGGGGCAAGTTGTCAAATGAGGAACTTTTGGGCAAACTACTGATTAGGCCAATTTAGAAATTATGGAAACTGATCTAAATTGGAATTTTTAAAATGCAAAATGTAGGAAATTGTTGGTTTCTAGAAATGCTTATGAGATGCAGGAAGAGCAAAGGAGATGTCCAGCAGAACTGCAAGTTGCGGGGGGGGGGGGGGGGGAGTTGTCTTCTGCCTGAGGGTTATGTCGATGCCACAGATGGAAAGATCAGGGTTGTGTCGGTTCTAAACTCTGCTCCAGTCTGTATTTTTCTTTTTGATCTTTACCTACTATTTGGAGCTGGAGCTTTTGGATTTTTTTTTTTTTTTTTTGACAAGTTCAGTCTTTTGAAATGTTTTTGGTGCTTTAGGTTGGAGATGGCAGACAATCACTGGTGATCTGCACACTTCACCCCTGTCCTACTGCACAAATATATAGCTGAGTATCTATATTGAGTCCCTGTGTCGGTGACTGGCAGTAATTGTACTTTACGGCCATCTTGGTTCTGACCCAGTTAGTATGACATTGCCTTTAGCTGTTTGTCTTTCTGTCTGTATTCCTCTTTTGCTGTGCACTTACCAGTGTAGGGACCGCCGCCCAGTTGCCGCCTGTGATTTAGCGCAGGGTCTGGCAAGTAGGTAGGGACAGGGGTTGTGGGAAGCTCAGGGCTCAGTTTTTCACTCTTGGCACAGAATATCAAACCCTACACTAGTATGGAGGCCACAGATGCATCGTTCAGTCAGGTGCAGATTCTGGTTCAGGTGGTGATGTGTACTGCTGCAGGAACAGGGGAACAGGACCTCCCTTCTTCCTTTTTTTTTTTTTTTTTTTTTTTTGTCCATAATGAAACCTTCAGCAAATTTACCCAAGTCTTTATCCAATAGTGTGTCGGGAGGTGCTGGGGGGTTGAGGTTCCTTCTCTTTGGGGAATATTTTAAGCTTTATTTTTGGTTGAGGCCTTGGTCATTTTGGACAAGTTATTTTTCCCTTTTGCTTGGAGACCCCCAGGTGAGGGCATTGTATCCAACTCCTGATGCTCAATAACTTTCCTGTGATTCAGATTTATTTTGGTGATATTGTACAAGGAACCTGACAAGGCGGCATGTGCTGGGGCCACTGTGTCTGTGCCAGGGAAAGGCTCCTGTAGAGGTGAAATATACTGAATTAAGGAGCAATTATTACAACTAGGGCTGAGGTCAGACTCGGGATTACCCATGTAGGTCAGTTTAGGCATCAAACAAACCTAATCCTAGTGCTGGAAGAGGCCGCGTCTGTAGCTGTTGGAGGCTTCAAAAATACCAGACTATGTTCTTCCTTCTTTGTACCTTCCAAACCTTAATAAATTCTAAGCCTCATCCTGTGCCCCTAGTGTTATGGGGGATATTGCTTTAGACTACAGAATGGAAGTTGCAGTATTACAAGGCTGTATTGAAGCCGTATCCCATGATACTGGTGGTGGGGCATGTAGACCCCCAGCTGGCACATAGCACCTGGTCAGGGTCTTATCAGATGATGGAAGTGGTAGTCTGGTATGAAGATGCTGACTACTTCTGGTGGAGTAGCTGACCAGCCTGGAGCTGGGTACTTGTAGTAAGAATCTAGAAGAGATCATGAAAATTATTGATTCCTGGGTTAAAGCTGGTCACACTTTCATGTGAAATTCAGATTTAGCCCGGGAGGTTCTGTAACTCAATGAATTTTACTAATTACAATTAGTTTTAAAAAAAACAAACTAATAATCGGCCCTAGATCTGCACCCTAGAGTAGCGCAGAAGCCTTGCTGGGGGTCATCAGGAAAATTGTCATAGAATAGTGGGCCCTCCACCTGGGGGTCCAGAAGGGGATGTGATCTTTAAGAGGAAAAATCAAAATTTACATTTAATCATAGGACATTAAGAGCACCCCAGAGGGTCACTGTGTAGCAGAGGGAGGGTAAAACATTCCTCACCTGTATTAGTACAGGGTTCTCCCATATTTCCCCTCCACTCCGGCTTCATGGTCTTGTGGGGGTAGTAGTCCCATCACTGTTGCCATCTATACCTCTGTCTGTTTCTTCTCCACTCAGACTTGGTGATGGGACTGGAACCTGATGACATTTGCTGCTCTTCTACTGGATCCGGAAGACGCAGCTTCTTTGGATGGAAGCTCGCTACCGTATAAGGATAATTATCCTCACCCAATCTGTCCATAGAAAGGAATGTGAGACACGGCCATTAGTACCGGAAACATCCACCACCAGCCCTACTGAGTATTACAGGAGGAGGGACAACTCACCGGCAGGAGACCTCGTAGGGATCGATCCACAGGGTCATCTCCTTGGGGAGGGACAGGTCCTGGTAGCTGAGGCCACTATGGACACAGGCCTCCAGGATGGTCTCCTCCCGGTCATTCCTGTTCACCCTGATGCACCTGAAATGGGCAAATATTACACGTTATAGAGAAGATCCTGATGGACCTGCATGAGGTCGTCTAGAGATGAGGATCCAGGATGGGTTTTCTAGATATCCAGAACTCCATATAGCTACATCTAAGGATATCCATAAACTTCCCATCTTGGTCTTTTTACAAGGCTTGAAATATTTGGCATAAAAATGGCAAATTACTTTTTGACCAATGCAGAAATATTCTAGAACTGGACATGGACCATGGGGAGAATTATTATGGTTTCTATAGGTCCAGTAGAACAAACTGTGGATGTTTTCAGCTTCTTGTAGAACATTAGTCATTTATCTGAGAAGCTGATGAGTCAATGATGGAATTTTTAGAATTGTGTCCAAAAGACAAAACTGAGATTAAAAATAATAATAATAATAATGGAACAAAATAAAACAATCACAAATGTTTGAAGCTGCCGATACACAATGTAGGGAATCCTCTACAACTGACCAGTAAGATCACTCAGGAAACTGACCTTTTTAGAGATCACTCAGGAAATTATTTGTAGTAGATTACTGGTTAATAGCCATAGGCTTGTCTTTATCTGCTTGTCTTGTTTCTGGATTTCTTTTTGCTTTGCACTTACCAGTGTAGGGACCGCCACCCAGTTGCCACCTATGATTTAGTGATTCAAGGGTTGTGGGAAGCTCAGGGGTCACTCTCTCACTCCTAGCATAACAGAATATCAAACCCTGCACTAGTATGGAGGCCACAGATGCATTGTTCAGTCAGATGCCCATTCTGGTTCTGGGCAGGAAGGGGGGGTGGGGGATTTGATCATCGGACATTAAGAGCGCCATCACCCTGCACCCCCAAGCATCTCACTGTAGAGTAGTGAAGGTAAATAATTTCTTATCAGTATGCGTTTTCCCATACTTCCTCCACATTGCAGCTTCATGGTCTGGTGGGGGTAGTAGTCCAATCCTCTATACCGCTGTCTTCCCCATTTAGACTTGGGTGATGATGGGACTGCGGAGCCGCCATCTTGTGGTGGGGACATGAAGTGACAGGACCGGGTCCACATGATACTAGTAGTGATGAATACATACCTTTCGTCAAACCGCCCACTTCCTGTACAGTGACAGATGCCACGCCCCCTTTGATTCTGCACTTTCCCCTTCCCTTTTTTTTTTTTTTTTTTTTTTTTTTTGGGGCGACATGAATGTAATGTGCAGAGATATAAATTTAAGTATATTTTTAATATAAAATGATTTGTATCTGATTTATATCCTATGGTTTGTAACAGTTTAATATAACTTTAATTGTGTGTGAAGAAAAATATTTATAATGTTTAATCCTAGATAAAATGGCGGCCGACAAAAATAAAGACTCCGCTCCGGATTGTTTCCTTATGCCCAGTGTCTTGGCTTCCTGATGGCTTCACGCCACTTCTTTTAGTTTGGTTTTTCTGCCTTTCCTTTAGAGGTGTTTCCCCTATGGCTGAGTCTAAGTCATCACTCGCCTGGCGCAGTATAGATTTTCCTTTACCACCAGTGTTTTTCGAGGCCACTTACGTCTTAATCTCTGACATCTTGTCGAAGTAGAAAGGTGTTTTCCCGGGTACATTTGTCGCACTAATGTTACAATTTGCAATTTTATGTTTGACTATTTTTACCCTGACAAAATATTAATATATTTGGATTTCTATGATGGACGCACCTGGTAAATGCTTTCACTAGATTTCTAGAGAAGTCTTGGAGACGCGAGTGGGAGGTCCGCACTAGGGTAGAGGTTAATCTAAGATCACTGGCGGATCTAAGAGCAAGAGTTGGGCGATAGACTGAGATGAGAGAGGAGAGGTAAGGGGGTGCAGCATTTATACAGAGCTTTGTGGATGAGGGTTATTTTAAACTGTATTTGAAAGGAGACTGGCAGCCAGTGCAGTGACTGGCATGAACTGGAGGCATCTGTGAAGAGAAGATATTAGATTAGTAAAATAGACCGGTTTAGCGAGGTGAAGGGCAGAGTTATAGGATTGGAGCATAAATTTAAAGTGAAGAAAGTCAGAGGAAGTGCCCGATTTTTCTCCAGGCGTTCGGCACTCCTGTAGCACTTACGAAGGAAACTGGTTTGTGCCGTGTGCCAAGGTTGCCTACATTTGTGTTGAAAGGCTTGAACGGATGGTGGTGCCATCTTATCTAGGGCACTTTTGAGAACATCATTATAATGATTAGTAGCCAGGTTAGGACAGGAGAGAGGAGATGGGGGACAGCGATGGCTGCACAGTCTCTGCGAGGTGGGGAACCCTAATGGCACGTGGGTTCCGGTATGTGTGATAAATGGACTTGTTCTGTACAGGAAAGAACTATTTACAGTAAAAGAGAGAAGGTTATGGTCTGAAAGTGTAAAGTCAGAGACAGAAGGGTCAGGCAAAGACCAAGTCAAGGATGTTTCCCTCTTGGTGGGTAGGAGAATCAGTTGTACAAGTCCCAGAGGTAGTAAGTGATAAAAGCTGATGCTGAAGAGGAGATGGGGGTGTTCATAGGGATGTTAGTCTCCCATGAGTGTTGGGATATCACAAGATAAAAAGTGAGGGAGCCAGGAAGCAAAGTGGTCAAGGAACTGGTAGGGTGAGCTGGGAGGACGGTATACTACAGCCACATGGAGAGAGAATGGGCGGAAGAGTCTGAGGGTGTGAACCTCAAAAGATGGGAAAGTAAGAGAGGGGACAGGAGGAATGACCTGGAAAGTGCATCATGGAGAGAGGATGCCTACCCCTGCTCCCTGCCTATTATCAGGTCTGGAAGAGTGAGAGAAGTGCAAACCATCATAGCCCAGTGCAGCGGGGGAGGCAGTGTCATCCTGCTGGATCCATGTTTCGGTGATAGCCAGCAAGTCAAAGGACTTGGAAAGAAACAGGTCGTGAATGGACTCCAGTTTATTGCACACAGAGCGGGCGTTTCAGAGGGCACATGTGAAAGGAGTTGTAAGACGGGAAGGGGAGATAGTAGAGGGGATGCATTGGATATTGATGAGGTTTGTAGGGTTCCTATGAGGGGTGGAAAGTTTTGAGCTGGAAGGAGGACCAGGGTTTGGAGAGATATCACCTGCTACAAGTAGGAAGAGAATAAACAAGGAAAGAAGAGGGTTAAGTGATTTATGAGAAGGTGAACTCTGCGTCACAGCAGAACCAGATGGAGTATGGGGGTTGGATAAGTATAGAGAACATGGGAGGAGAACGATGGTGAAGGAAAGATTGAGGAACAGATGTGAACGGAGGACACTGATGGGATAGATGGACGAGAGGAGAAAAACGGGTAGCGATAGTACAAAGCCATTGAAGAGGTAGACGGACATAACGGATATGAACATCGATGATTTGTTTGCATTTCTATGCACGTTTACCTTCCTCTTGCCCTTTCTAATTGCCGCTTTTATAATTGCCATTCTCAAAGTATTGTGTGACACTCGAGCTATAGGACACTCGCTATAGGACTGTCTGCAGCCTAGAGGAAACTAAATTTAAAGGGAAGGGGCAGAACCATACTTAGGTTGTAAAATCGCGCTATATAAAGGAATTATTAGTATAAGTATTAGTAAGCGGCTCTCATGGGGTGGAACAAATGTGACAATGAGTGATATAGTATAAAACTAGACTGACCCAGTTTGTGGGTGTAAATGAAATTACAAATCTCAGTGTTCAGAGCCGATGCGCTGGATAAAGTTACTGGAGTTGTATAAAGACAATTGGTATAAAATGTTGTAGATGTCACAAAGTATTTGGTGTTTTCCTCAGTTGTACAAACCCAAACCTCAGGTAAAACCTAATTCTATGGAAACAATAGGAGTGCGGGTCCTGCTCACAAGAGCTTAGTCTGAGGAAGGGGGGGGGGCGCGAGGGATGAGACCATGTATAATAGTCCTGGGGGGGGGGGGACAAGGGATGAGACCACGTATAATAGTCCTGAGGGGAGAATGTTTCTTCTGCGATTTTGGCCAATACATAGAAACCGTGAAGGTTTTCATATTCTCTTAGAATAGTCGTATCTGAGAAGTTATGGAACAATATTGGAGATTTCTTTTCATTTTTGCCGATGGACAAAACCGATTTATTAAAGAATTATAATCGCACAATATAAAAGCCTTTGGTTTTTTGGAAGATGCCGATACCCCATGTAGGGAATTCTCTAGGACTGACCCTGGAGCAATATAACGGGAGACCATTCATGAAGACGTCTGTAGTGATGGAGCCGTCACTGGAGCCATGGGAAAGTTCTCACATTTTTGGAGACTCTTCTGGTGATATATAGGAATTTATACCAACTGGGAGGGAAAATACGGGGAGTTCTGGAAGTGGCCAATGAGCAAGAGAAGGAAAATTTTGGGCAAATGACTGTTACCAAAACTTTTAAATTGAACGACCTTTATATAAATTCCCAATTTTAATCTAAGGATGAATATAGAAATGATCAGAAGTCCCTGATGCAGGAATGTTTGGAGATGCTGATGGATGTAGGAATGATGTTACCACATATCAGAGCAGTGCGTTACCTGTAGGCCCGGCCTCTCATTGGCTTCTCCGGGGACCAGTGTCCCGTGTATTTTTTTTCAAAAGAATTTCCAAGATTTTGTCTCCGAAATATTTCCACCTTCACCGGGTCCAGTTTTTGGAATCTGTTGTCCAGAGTCTTAATATAACTTACCCCGGCCATCAGCTCCTCTCATCTCCAGGGGGACGAAGGTGTAAGAGGCCATTATATCTATGGGAGAACTAGAAAAGGTCATCTGTTAAAGGGGAGGGGATGGATTTAGAAAGGTTAAGATATGGTAAGAGCAGCAGCGAGACCGTAAAATGTAGACAAATAACCGGGGGGTTTGGTGCTTCTTCTGATGAGACGGAACAGTTGTATCTGGTGGATATTTGGCTTCATTGAAGTTGTAGGCGGACAAGTCATTTCAGGAAGGGAATATTCCCTTCAGGTCTAAACAAAGGGGCTATAAAACAAGTGTTTATTGGATGCATAAAGAATAAACAGATCTCACATTTTTATCCCTTGCCTATAGATGGATGATCGATCCAGATTTCATCCAACCAGCAGCCGCCTCCAGAAAAGCTTCATAGAATCCATCCTCTTTATTCCAGAACCAGTTGTTACCGGCATGGAATAAAGAGGATGGTTTTTAGAAGGTTTTTCTGGAGGAGAGCTACTGATGTTCTTTGTATTGTGTGACCTTTTGCCCGCCCCGATCAGCGAGCGCCCCCCCCCACACCTGTGCTGCACCCACTTCTCTGCCAGCAGATTTCATCTGGACAATATTGATGTACAAAATAGTGAGATGGAAGATGAAAAGTGAAAATGAGTGATTAGTGTATAAAACTAGACGGACCCTCTCTGAATACGAAGATTTGCGATTTCATTTCGGGAAATGATTGAGGTGTCCGCACAACCTCCGGATATGGAGACAATAAATCACAACCCTTATTATCAAACCAATAAGCTGCCACCAGCTCTGCTTTAATATAAGCCCGGTCCATAACGGCATTTTATAGGGTGAGGAACCAATCCGGTAGAATGTATGTAACCGAGACACGGACGTGGGGATTAGTGGATCAAGATAAAAGGGAAACATGTGATAAATTTTATAGCCAATATAGAGAACTTGAATGTTTTCAGGTTTTAGAATTGTCCATGTATACGGGAAGTTGAATGGTATTGGATTTTTTTTTTTTCATTTGTTGATGGACAAAACTGGGATTTTTAAAGCATTTTATAATGGCATCTTTACATATATTATTCCAAAACACAATGTAAGAAATTCTCTAGCACTGACCATGGAGCAGGATGACAGGAGACCATTCATGAAAACATTTGTAGTGTTTTATTAGTTGTCAATGGAGCGATGGGAAATTTCTTATATAAAATAATATATATATATATATATATATATATATATATATATATATATATATATAATTTTTTTTTTTTTTTTTTTTTTTTTTTTTTTCTCTTTGAGATGCTGTAGGTCCTATAAAGGGTTGTTTGTTTTGTTTGTTATCTAGGAGGGCAAAATATAGAGAATTTCAAGAATGACCAAGTGAGAAACTTTTAGGTAAACTACTGTGTGACTTGGCACCATCATAGTCCATAGCGCTTTACATATCGGGGGGCGTATCCAAATAACACAATGCAAGTAACACCTAATCACAAGAGCTTAGTCTAATGTCACACTGCTCCTTTGCCTTCATCAGAGGTCACTTATGAAAAGATTTGTAGTTGCCTCAAAAATTAGATTTCCTTTTGCTCCATTGACAACCAATAGACACAAGTGAAGGAAACCATTGGGCAAACTATTGGTGGAATTTTATTTATTTTTTTTATAAATTCCCAATTAGATCCAAGTATCGCTGCAGAAATGATCAGGAAATGACTTATCCAGGAATGTTTGGAGAAGCTGATGAATTATTTTACCCCATATAATCCAGAGCAGTTACCTGTAGGCCCGGCCTCTCATTGGCTTCTCCGGGGACCAGTGTCCGGTGTATTTTTTGGAAAGTATTTCTAAGACCTTGTCTCCGAATATTTTGACCTTCACTGGGTCCAGTTTTTGGAATCTGTTGGCCAGAGTCTTAATATAACTTACCCCGGCCAACAGCTCCTCTCATCTCCAGGGGGACGAAGGTGTAAGAGGCCATTATATCTATGGGAGGAAACAACGGGTCAAGTTTTCAAAAGTAAAGATTTTATTAGTCTTAACATACTGGGGGAGGGGGGGGGTGGATTTATGTTAAAAAAAAATGGAAAGAACAGCCGCAAAATCTGATACAGGAGGAAGTAAAATAACCCGGGGGTTTGGCGCTCCTCCTGATTGAGACGGAACAGTTGTATCTGGTGGATATTTGGCTTTATTGTATTTGTAGGCGAACAACTCATTTTGGGAATGAAATATTTACATTCCGGTCTAAACAAAGGGGCTATAAAAATATAGGCAAGGGATTTCTTAGATTTAGCCAAGATGAGATGTGTCTATATGATACATCTCATACCATCTGAGTTGATATGTTCTCTGTGTTTGCGTGGGTGTCCTCCGGTTTCCTCCCACACTCCAGAACATACTGGTAGGTTGATTTGATTGTGAGCCCCAGGGGGGCAGGGACTGATGTGATGGCGCTGTGCAGCGCTGTGTAATCTGTAGGCGCTGTATAAAGGAATTATTAGTAGAAGTATTAGTAAGGTTCTCTTATTTCCACCTTCACCGGGTCCAGTTTTTGGAATATGTTGGCCAAAGTTTTTATCTAACTAACCCCGGCCAACAGCTCCTCTCCAGGGGGGATGAAAGAATATGCGGCCATCTTATGTCAACTTTTTCTTTATTTTTACATTTTTATAGATATTGTTAAGATATGGAAAGAACAGCAGCGATGCCTGATACATAAGGAAGTAAAATATAGACAAATAACCCGGTGGTTTGGCGCTCTCCTCCCGAATGAGACAGCAACGTTGTATTTGGTGTATATTTGGCTTTATTTAATTTGTAGGCAGACAACTCGTTTAGGGAATGAAATTATTCCCTCCAGGTCTAAACAAAGGGGCTATAAAAATATAGGCAAGGGCTAAAAATTTCTGAGATTGTATATGAGATGTATCATTTACACAGATCTCATCTTGGCTAAATCTCAGTTTGTATGTTCTCTGTGTTTGTGTGGGTTTTCTCCTCCGGGTCCTACAGTTTCCTCCCACCCTTTATAACATACTGGTAGGTGATTAGATTATGAGCCCCATTGGGATCAGGGACTGACCTGACAAGCTCTGTGCAGCGCTGCGGTATCTGTGTGCGCTATATAAAGGAATTATTAGTATAAGTATTAGTAAGCGGCTCTCATGGGGGGGAACAAATGTGACAATGAGTGATATACAGTATAAAACTAGACTGACCCGGTTTGTGGGTGTAAATGAAATTACAAATCTCAGTGTTCAGAGCCGATGCGCCGGATAAAGTTACTGGAGTTGTATAAAGACAATTGGTATAAAATGTTGTAGATGTCACAAAGTATTTGGTGTTTTCCTCAGTTGTACAAACCCAAACCTCAGGTAAAACCTAATCCTATGGAAACAATAGGAGTGCGGGTCCTGCTCACAAGAGCTTACAGTCTGAGTAAGGGGGGGGGGACGAGGGATGAGACCACGTATAATAGTCCTGGGGGGGGGGGGGGAGGATTTTTCTTTTGCGATTTTGGCCGATACATAGAAAACGTGAAGGTTTTTCATGTTCTTTTAGAATAGTCGTATCTGAGAAGTTATGGAACAATATTGGAGACTTCTTTTCATTTTTGCCGATGGACAAAACCGATTTATTAAAGAATTATAATCGCACAATATAAAAACATTTGGTTTTTTTTGGAAGATGCCGATACCCCATGTAGGAAATTCTCTAGGACTGACCCTGGAGCAATATGACAGGAGACCATTCATGAAGACGTCTGTAGTGATGGAGCCGTCACTGGAGCCATGGGAAAGTTCTCACATTTTTGGAGACTCTTCTGGTGATTATATAGAGGATTATACCAACTGGGAGGGGAAATATGGGGAGTTTTTAATTAATCTAAAAACATTTGAGAATTTTCTCCAATACACAATGTAGGAAATTTTCTAGCACAGACCATGGAGCAGTGAGACATTTTTAGATCATTTTTAGGTAAACAAAGGGGCTATAAAAACAAGTGTTTATTGGATGCATAAAGAATAAACAGATCTCACATTTTTATCCCTTGCCTATAGATGGAGATCGATCGATTCAAATTTCATCCACCCAGCAGCCGCCTCCAGAAAAACCTCATAGAATCCATCCTCTTTATTCCATAACTATTAATTATTAGTTATTATAATTTATTATAATCAATTGTTACCGGCGTGGAATAAAGAGGATGGTTTCTTTGAAGTTTTTCTGGAGGAGAGCTGCTGATTTTCTCAGTATTTGTTTGACCTTCAGCCCGGCCCGATCAGCGAGCACCCACACACACCCCTGTACTGCACCCCCTTCTCTGCTAGAAGATTTCATCTGGACAATATTGATATACAAAATCGCTAGACTGACCCGGTTTGAATACGAAGATTTGTGATTTCATTTATTCCCACTGAAGGAAACCGCGACTTTTCAGACCCCTGAACACAATGGAGATTTTAGACTTTTTGGTGCCGTTTTAAGTTACAGGATTCAACACCAGAAATAACTGGAAAATACGGGGAGTTCTGGAGGTGGCCAATGAGCAAGTGAAGGAAACTTGGGCAAACGACTTGGTTACCAAAATTCCTAAATTGGTAAAATGACCTTTATATAAATTCCCAATTGGATCCAAGGATGAATATAGAAATTATCAGAAAGTCCCTGATGCAGGAATGTTTGGAGATGCTGATGGATGTAGGAATGATGTTACCACATATCAGAGCAGTGCGTTACCTGTAGGCCCGGCCTCTCATTGGCTTCTCCGGGGACCAGTGTCCGGTGTATTTTTTCAAAAGAATTTGCAATATTTTGTCCCCAAATATTTCCACCTTCACCGGGTCCAGTTTTTGGAATCTGTTGGCCAGAGTCTTTATATAACTTGCCCCGGCCAACAGCTCCTCTCTCATCTCCAGGGGGACGAAGGTGTAAGAGGCCATTATATCTATGGGAGAACTAGAAAAGGGAATTTTTTTAAATTTTATTTTATAAATTTAATCTTTTAAAGGGGAGGGGGTGGATTTAGAAAGGTTAAGATGTGGTAAGGAGAACAGCAGCGAGGCCTGACATGGCAAAAAGTAAAATGTAGACAAATAACCGGGGGGTTTGGTGCTTCTCCTGATGAGATGGAACAGTTGTATCTGGTGGATATTTGGCTTTATTGAAGTTGTAGGCGGACAAGTCATTTCGGGAAGGGAATATTCCCTTCAGGTCTAAACAAAGGGGCTATAAAAACAAGTGTATATAACTTACCCCGGCCAACAGCTCCTCTCCAGGGGGATGAAAGAATATGCGGCCGTCTTATATCAACTTTTTATTAATTTTGAAATTTTTATAGATATCGGGGGAGGGGATGGATTTTAGTAAGGTTAAAATAATGGAAAGGAGAACAGCAGCGAGACCTGATACCTGGAAGTAAAAAATAGACAAATAACCCAGTGGTTTGGCGCTCTCCTCCCAATGAGACGGCAACGTTGTATCTGGTGTATATTTGGCTTTATTGAATTTGTATAGGCAAGGGCTAAAAATTTCTTGGATGGTATGAGAGATTCATCTTTGCTAAATCTGAGTTTGTATGTTCTCTCTGTGTTTGTGGGTTTCCTCCGGGTCCTCCGCTTTCCTCCCACACTCCAAAACATACTGGTAGGTGATTGGATTGTGAGCCTCATTGGGGACAGGGACAGATCTGGCAGCTCTGTGCACTATATAAAGGAATTATTAGTATAAGTATTAGTAAGCGGCTCTCATGGGGTGGAACAAATGTGACAATGAGTGATATAGTATAAAACTAGACTGACCCGGTTTGTGGGTATAAATGAAAGTGCAAAAATGTGTTCAGAGCCGATGCGCCGGACAACAAGTTACTGTAAATGTCTTTATACAATTGGTATAAAATGTTGTAGATGTCACCAAGAATTTGGTGTTTTCCTCAAATGGTTGTACTAATGGGAACCTCAGGTAACACATAATCCTATGGGAACAAGAGCTTACAGTCTGAGGAAGGGGGGGGCAAGATATGACCATGTATAATAGTCCAGGGGGGAGAACTTTTCAGATTTTGGCCAATATAGGAAACTTAAACGGCGTTTCTAAAAGAATATGAAAATGTTCATCTGAGAAGCTGAAGGAACAATATTTATTTATTTATTTATTTATTTTCATTTTTGCCAATGGACAAAACTGGGATTATTTTATTTTTTTTATTTATTTTTTTTTTTGGAAGATGCCAATACCCCATGTAGGAAATTCTCTAGAACTAACCATAGAACGATTTAGAGATCAGAGGTTTTTAGGAATCTAGTGATTTACTAGCTGTCAATGCAGCGATGGGAAATTTCTCACATTTTTTTTTTTTTTTTAGGTTCTGCTGGCCCTATATAGGGATTTATACCAATTGGGAGGGGAAAATATGGGGAGTTTTGGAAGTGGCCAATGAGCAAGTGAAGGAAACTTTTGGGCAAACGACTTGGTTACCAAAATTCCTAAATTGGTAAAATGACCTTTTATAAATTCCCAATTCTATCTAAGGATGAATATAGAAATTATCAGAAGTCCCTGATGCAGGAATGTTTGGAGATGCTGATGGATGTTGGGATGATGTTACCACATATCAGAGCAGTGCGTTACCTGTAGGCCCGGCCTCTCATTGGCTTCTCCGGGGACCAGTGTCCGGTGTATTTTTTGGAGAGTATTTCTAAGACCTTGTCTCTGAATATTTCCACCTTCACCGGGTCCAGTTTTTGGAATCTATTGGCCAGAGTCTTTATATAACTTACCCCGGCCAACAGCTCCTCTCATCTCCAGGGGGACGAAGGTGTAAGAGGCCATTATATCTACGGGAGAACTAGAAAAGGTAATTTTTTTTTTTTTATTTTTTTTTATTTTAGAATCTGTTAAAGGGGAGGGGATGGATTTAGAAAGGTTACGATGTGGTAAGGAGAACAGCAGCGAGGCCTGATACAGGAGGAAGTAAAATGTAGACAAGTAACCGGGTGGTTTGGTGCTTCTCCTGATTAGACGGAACAGTTGTATCTGGTGGATATTTGGCTTTATTGAAGTTGTAGGCGGACAAGTCATTTCGGGAAGGGAATATTCCCTTCAGGTCTAAACAAAGGGGCTATAAAAACAAGTGTTTATTGGATGCATAAAGAATAAACAGATCTCACATTTTTATCCCTTGCCTATAGATGGAGATCGATCGATCCAAATTTCATCCAACCAGCAGCCGCCTCCAGAAAAACCTCATAGAATCCATCCTCTTTCTTCTAGAACCAGTTGTTAGCGGCTTGGAATAAAGAGGTTTTTCTGGAGAGCTCCTAATTTTCTTTGTATTTGTTTGACCCGATCAGCGAGCCCCCCCACACACACCCCTGTGCCGCCCCCCCCCCCCCCCACCTGTGCTGCACCCACTTCTCTGCCAGCAGATTTCATCTGGACAATATTGATATACAAAATAGTGAGATGGAAGATGAAATGTGAAAATGAGTGATGTAGTATAAAACTAGACGGACCCTCTCTGAATACGAAGATTTGCGATTTCATTTCGGGAAATGATTGAGGTATCCGCACAACCTCCGGATATGGCGAAACAATAAATCACAACCCTTATTATCAAACCAATAAGCTGCCACCAGCTCTGCTTTAATATAAGCCGGGTCCATAACGTGATTATATGGGGTGAGGAACCAATCCGGTAGCAGGTATATAAGCGAGACACGGACGTGGGGATTCGTGGATCAAGATAAAAGGGAAACATGTGATAAATTTTATAGCCAATATAGAGAACTTGAATGTTTTCAGGTTTTAGAATTGTTGTGTATACGGGAAGTTGATGGAACAGTATTGTATTTTTTTTTTCATTTGTTGATGGACAAAACTAGGATTTTTAAAGAATTATAATGACATCTTCAAATAAAACATATATTTTTTTTATATTATTCCAAAACACAATGTAGGAAATTCTCTAGCACTGACCATGGAGCAGGATGACAGGAGACCATTCACGAAAACATTTGTAGTGTTTTTTTAGTTGTCAAGGGATCGATGGGAAGTTTCTCCTATATTTTTTGAGATGCTGTAGGTCCTATACAGGGTTGTTTGTTTTTTCTTTTTTATCTAGGAGGGAAAAATATTCAGAATTTCAAGAATGAGAAGTGAGAAACTTTTGGGTAAACTACTGTGTGACTTGGCACCATCATAGTCCATAGCGCTTTACATATCGGGGGGCGTATCCAAATCACACAATGCAAGTAACACCTAATTATATGGAAACAATAGGAGTGAGGGCCCTGATCACAAGAGCTTACAGTCTAATGTCACACTGCTCCTTTGCCTTCATCTGAGGTCACTTATGAAAAGATTTGCTCTATTGACAACCAATAGATACAACTACAAAAGGAAATCTAATTTTTGAGACAAGTGAAGGAAACCTTTGGGCAAACTATTGGTGGAATTTTTTTTTTTTTTTTATAAATTCCCAATTAGATCCAAGTATCGCTACAGAAATGATCAGGAAATGACTTATCCAGGAATGTTTGGAGACGCTGATGGATGTTGGGATGATGTTACCACATATCAGAGCAGTGCGTTACCTGTAGGCCCGGCCTCTCATTGGCTTCTCCGGGGACCAGTGTCCAGTGTATTTTTTGGAGAGTATTTCTAAGACCTTGTCTCCGAATATATTGATCTTCACCGGGTCCAGTTTTTGGAATCTGTTGTCCAGAGTCTTAATACAACTTACCCCGGCCAACAGCTCCTCTCATCTCCAGGGGGACGAAGGTGTAAGAGGCCATTATATCTATGGGAGGAAACAACAGGTCAAGTTTTCAAAAGTAAAGATTTTATTAGTCTTAAATCCACCCTCTCCCCCCAGTATGTTATGTTAAAAAAAAATGGAAAGAACAGCAGCAAAATCTGATACCGGAGGAAGTAAAATAACCCGGTGGTTTGGTGCTTCTCCTCCTGATTGAGTCGGCAACGTTGTATTTGGTGTATATTTGGCTTAATTGAAGTTGTAGGCGGAAAACTCGTTTTGGGAATAAAATATTTACATTCCGGTCTAAACAAAGGGGCTATAAAAATATAGGCAAGGGATTTCTTAGATTTAGCCAAGATGAGATCTGTGTATATGATACATCTCATACCATCTGAGTTGATATGTTCTCAGTGTTTGTGTGGGTTTCCTCTGGGTCCTCCGGTTTCCTCCCACACTCCAGAACATACTGGTAGGTTGATTCGAGATTGTGAGCCCCAGGGGGACAGGGACTGATGTGACAAGCTCTGTGCAGCGCTGTGTAATCTGTAGGCGCTGTATAAAGGAATTATTAGTATAAGTATTAGTAAGGTTCTTATTTCCACCTTCACCGGGTCCAGTTTTTGGAATCTGTTGGCCAAAGTTTTTATATAACTTACCCCGGCCAACAGCTCCTCTAATCTCCAGGGGGATGAAAGAATATGGGGCCGTCTTATGTCAACTTTTTATTTATTTTTACATTTTTATAGATGTTGTTAAGATGTGGAAAGGAGAACAGCAGCGAGACCTGATACAGGAGGAAGTAAAATGTAGACAAATAACCCGGTGGTTTGGCGCTCTCCTCCCCAATGAGACGGCAACGTTGTATTTGGTGCATATTTGGCTTTATTGTATTTGTAGGCGGACAACTCGTTTAGGGAATGAAATTATTCCCTCCAGGTCTAAACAAAGGGGCTATAAAAAAAAAAAATATAGGCAAGGGCTAAAAATTTCTGAGATTGTATATGAGATGTATCATATATACAGATTTCATCTTGGCTAAATCTCAGTTTGTATGTTCTCTCAGTGTTTGTGTGGGTTTTCTACTCCGGGTCCTCCGGTTTCCTCCCACCCTTTATAACATACTGGTAGGTGATTAGATTGTGAGCCCCTGGGGACAGGGACTGACCTGACAAGCTCTGTGCAGCGCTGCGGTATCTGTGTGCGCTATATAAAGGAATTATTAGTATAAGTATTAGTGAGCGGCTCTCATGGGGTGGAACAAATGTGACAGTGAGTGATTTTAGTATAAAACTAGACTGACCCGGTTTGTGGGTGTAAATGAAATTACAAATCTCAGTGTTCAGAGCTGATGCGCCGGATAAAGTTACTGGAGTATAAAGACAATTGGTATAAAATGTTGTAGATGTTACAAAGTATTTGGTGTTTTCCTCAGTTGTACAAAACCGAACCGCAGGTAAAACCTAATCCTATGGGAACAATAGGAGTGCGGGTCCTGCTCACAAGAGCTTACAGTCTGAGGAAGGGGGGGGACAAGGGATGAGACCATGTATAATAGTCCTGGGGGGGGATTTTTCTTCTGCGATTTTGGCCGATACATAGAAAACGTGAAGGTTTTTCATATTCTTTTAGAATAGTCGTATCTGAGAAGTTATGGAACAATATTGGAGATTTCTTTTCATTTTTGCCGATGGACAAAACCGATTTATTAAAGAATTATAATCGCACAATATAAAAGCATTTGGTTTTTTTTTTTTGGAAGATGCCAATACCCCATGTAGGAAATTCTCTAGGACTGACCCTGGAGCAATATGACCGGAGACCATTCATGAAGACGTCTGTAGTGATGGAGCCGTCACTGGAGCCATGGGAAAGTTCTCACATTTTTGGAGACTCTTCTGGTGATATATATAGAGGATTATACCAACTGGGAGGGGAAAATGTGGGGAGTTCTGGAAGTGGCCAATGAGCAAGTGAAGGAAACTTGGGCAAATGACTTGATTACCAAAATTCCTAAATTGGTAAAATGACCTTTTATAAATTCCCAATTATGATGAATATAGAAATGATCAGAAAGTCCCTGATGCAGGAATGTTTGGAGATGCTGATGGATGTTGGGATGATGTTACCACATATCAGAGCAGTGCGTTACCTGTAGGCCCGGAGTCTCATTGGCTTCTCCGGGGACCAGTGTCCAGTGTGTTTTTCCGAAAGAATTTCCAAGATTTTGACCCCAAATATTTCCCCCTTCACCGGGTTCAGTTTTTGGAATCTGTTGGCCAGAGTCTTTATATAACTTACCCCGGACTACAGCTCCTCTCATCTCCAGGGGGACGAATGTGTAAGAGGCCATGATATCTATGGGAGAACTAGGAAAGGGAATTTTTTTAAATTTTATTTTATAAATTTAATCTTTTAAAGGGGGGGGGATGGATTTAGAAAGGTTACGATGTGGTAAGGGTAACAGCAGCGAGGCCTGACATGGCAAAAAGTAAAATGTAGACAAATAACCGGGGGGTTTGGTGCTTCTCCTGATGATACAGAACAGTTGTATCTGGTGGATATTTGGCTTTATTGAAGTTGTAGGGGGACAACTCGTTTTGGGAAGGGAATATTCCCTTCAGGTCTAAACAAAGGGGCTATAAAAACAAGTGTTTATAACTTACCCCGGACTACAGCTCCTCTCCAGGGGGATGAAAGAATATGCGGCCGTCTTATATCAACTTTTTATTAATTTTGAAATTTTTATAGATATCGGGGGAGGGGATGGATTTTAGAAAGGTTAAAATAATGGAAAGGAGAACAGCAGCGAGACCTGATACCTGGAAGTAAAAAATAGACGAATAACCCGGGGGTTTGGCGCTCTCCTCCAGAATGAGACGGCAACGTTGTATTTGTATATTTGGCTTTATTTAATTTGTATAGGCAAGGGCTAAAATTTTCTTGGATGGTATGAGAGATTTCATCTTTGCTAGATCTGAGTTGATATGTTCTCTCCGTGTTGGCATGGGTTTCCTCTGGGTCCTCCGGCTTACTCCCACTCCAAAACATACTGGTAGGTGATTAGATTGTGAGCCCCATTGGGGGCAGGGACTGATGTGACAAGCTCTGTGCAGCGCTGCGGTATCTGTAGGCGCTATATGAAGGAATTATTAGTATAAGTATTAGTGAGAGGCTCTCATGGGGTGGAACAAATGTGACAATGAGTGATATAGTATAAAACTAGACTGACCCGGTTTGTGGGTGTAAATGAAAGTACAAATCTCAGTGTTCAGAGCCGATGCGCCGGATAAAGTTACTGGAAATGTCTTTATACAATTGGTATAAAATGTTGTAGATGTCACCAAGAATTTGGTGTTTTCCTCAAATGGTTGTACTAAAGCGGACCTCAAGTAACACATAATCCTATGGGAACAATAGGAGTGAGGGTCCTGATCACAAGAGCTTACAGTCTGAGGAAGGAGGGGGACCAGGGATGAGACCATGTATAATAGTCCAGGGGGGAGAATTTTTCAGATTTAGGCCAATATAGGAAACTTAAATGACTATTCTAAAAGAATATGAAAATGTTCATCTGAGAAGCTGAAGGAACAATATTTATTTATTTTTTTTTTTCATTTTTGCCAATGGACAAAACTGGGATTATTTTATTTTGTGTTTTTTTTTTTTTTTTTTGGAAGATGCCAATACCCCATGTAGGAAATTCTCTAGAACTAACCATAGAACGATTTAGAGATCAGAGGTTTTTAGGAATGTAGTGATTTACTAGCTGTCACTGGAGCGATGGGAAATTTCTCACATTTTTGGAGACTCTGCTTGTGATACATAGGGATTTACACCAACTGGGAGGGGAAAATACGGGGAGTTTTGGAAGTGGCCAATGAGCAAGAGAAGGAAACTTTTGGGCAAACGAGTTACAAAAATTCCTAAATTGGTAAAATGACCTTTTTATAAATTCCCAATTAGATCCAAGGATGAATATAGAAATTATCAGAAAGTCCCTGATGCAGGAATGTTTGGAGATGCTGATGGATGTTGGGATTATTGCACCACATATAAGAGCAGTGCGTTACCTGTAGGCCCGGCCTCTCATTGGCTTCTCCGGGGACCAGTGTCCGCTGTATATTTTTTCGTAAGTATTTCCAAGATTTTGTCCCCAAATATTTCCACCTTCACCGGGTCCAGTTTTTGGAATCTGTTGTCCAGAGTTTTTATATAACTTACCCCGGACTACAGCTCCTCTCATCTCCAGGGGGACGAAGGCGTAAGAGGCCATTATATCTATGGGAGGACTAGAAAAGGTAATTTTTTTTTTTTTTTTTTAATTTTAGAATCTGTTAAAGGGGGAGGGGGTGGATATAGAAAGGTTAAGATGTGGGAAGGAGAACAGCAGCGAGGCCTGATGCAGGAGAAAGTAAAATGTAGACAAATAACCGGGGGGTTTGGTGCTTCTCCTGATGAGACGGAACAGTTGTATCTGGTGGATATTTGGCTTTATTGAAGTTGTAGGGGGACAAGTCATTTTGGGAAGGGAATATTCCCTTCAGGTCTAAACAAAGGTGCTATAAAAACAAGTGTTTATTGGATGCATAAAGAATAAACAGATCTCACATATTTATCCCTTGCCTATAGATGGATATCTATCGATCCAGATTTCATCCAACCAGCAGCCGCCTCCAGAAAAACCTCATAGAATCCATCCTCTTTATTCCAGAACCAGTTGTTAGCGGCATGGAATAAAGAGGTTTTTCTGGAGAGCTCCTAATTTTCTTTGTATTTGTTTGACCCGATCAGCGAGCCCCCCCACACACACCCCTGTGCTGCCCCCCCACACGCCTGTGCTGCACCCACTTCTCTGCCAGCAGATTTCATCTGGACAATATTGATATACAAAATAGTGAGATGGAAGATGAAATGTGAAAATGAGTGATGTAGTATAAAACTAGACGGACCCTGTTTGAATACGAAAATTTGCAATTTCATTTCGGGAAATGATTGAGGTGTCTGCACAACCTCCGGATATGGAGACAATAAATCATAACCCTTATTATCAAACCAATAAGCTGCCACCAGCTCTGCTTTAATATAAGCCGGGTCCATAACGGCATTTTATAGGGTGAGGAACCAATCCGGTAGCAGGTGTATAACCGAGACACGGACGTGGGGATTCGTGGATCAAGATGAAAGGGAAACATGGGTTAAATTTTATAGCCAATATAGAGAACTTGAATGTTTTCAGGTTTTAGAATTGTTGTGTATATGGGAAGTTGATGGAACGGTATAGGATTTTTTTCATTTGTTGATGGACAAAACTGGGATTTTTAAAGAATTATAATGACATCTTCAAATAAAACCTGTGTTTTGGTTTTTTTTTTTTTTTTATATATATTATTCCAAAACACAATGTAAGAAATTCTCTAGAACTGATCATAGAGCAGGATGACATTAAGACCATTCACGAAAACATTTGTAGTGTTTTTTTTTTAGTTTGTCAAGAGATCGATGGGAAATTTCTCCTATAGTTTTTTGAGATGCTGTAGGTCCTATATAGGGTTGTGTTTTGTTTTGTTTTTTTATCTAGGAGGGAAAAATATTCAGAATTTCAAGAATGAGAAGTGAGAAACTTTTGGGTAAACTACTGTGTGACTTGGCACCATCATAGTCCATAGCGCTTTACATATCGGGGGGCGTATCCAAATAAAGTTATTGCAAGGTGAAAAACATATAAAACTTAACATTTAATGCAAAAATTCCTTTAAAAACCACTATATTCATGAAAAGTAATACATCAACATCAACAAACATGGGTCACTGTGCTGTATGCAGTGTCAAAAAGCACAGGGCCCAAAAAGTAGCGCCATCTACACTACTAATCACAAGTAAAAAATGTACACAAGGTGATGCACGCCAGGTATCAGATAGCATCAAATGCAAGCAGTAGGCACTCAGTCTCGCAAGAGTGGCAGCCGGTCTATGTTCGCTGCCATGTGGAAGACTAGTAATAATACAGGTGTGTGCTATAATGATAATAGCAGTAACAGTGGTATGTAAAGGGTAAAAGATGGAATGTTCTTACCAATCCTGGGTATGAGATACGGACCATCTGGTTCTCACAGGTGAAAAAGGACCTAGGTATCCCTTACAGACTATACTCACACCTTGGTATTGCCCATAAACTCCCGTCCTCACAAGGACGGTCCACAGCTGTCCCTGGCGTGCAGCTTGCCCTTGCTCTTGTAGCTCCACGTTATCAGGTGATCTCAGAGCCATACGAAAGGTCCCATTATCCCAACGCGTTTCTTCCGCAATCCCGCGGATTCATCAGGGGATATATAGATATCACTGGTGTCGGTGATTCTTAGATTTCCTTAGGTTGCATAGTGGTGGAGACCAGGCAGTAGTTCCTTTAGTCCCCAGGCCGTCCAGCTTAGTGAAGCCCAGACAAGGCGACTGGCGTATCCAAATAACACAATGCAAGTAACACCTAATCATATGGAAACAATAGGAGTGAGGGCCCTGATCACAAGAGCTTACAGTCTAATGTCACACTGCTCCTTTGCCTTCATCAGAGGTCACTAATGAAAAGATTTGC